>NC_053027.1:551884946-551992779 GCF_003073215.2 Triticum urartu | reverse complement strand
GGAGATTGGCGAATCTGGAGACGATGGAGCTGGAGATCCTGGGCATGAACTTCGGCTGCGTCCTCTCGGCGCTGTCGGACGCCAAGATCCCGGAGAAAGACTGCCTGCTCCCGCTCGTCTCCAAGCTCCTCGGCTACTGCATCGTGGCCGCCTCCACCACCGTCAAGCTCCCGCAGGTTCGTTCCCTTCTTGCCTGAACTTTCTTGGTGATTTCTCAAGATTACAGCATTGGTCACCCCTATTAGATTATTTTGCCATATGAATCCAAAGAAGCGCGTTCCGTGTGGCTGTTTTGTTTCGTTTGGTGGTGTGTGGGTGTGAGAGGATGTCAGGTTCTTTACGTGAGCATGGCGTGCGAAATTGCGCATAAATAAAGGGCTGTTTGTTTGGTAGCCTGGCCTTGTTGAATCCTTGGCACGGCATGGCAAGGCCCCTGTGCTAGATTGTGCATAAAACCAACGGAGCGAGAAGCCACCGGTGGAATTCTTTGTTTGTTTGCTCCATGGTTGTGTGATCCTTGTGATTGTTAGTGTGTAGGTTGGGGTTGTTGCAAATTCTCTCTAGCCCATGAGAAATATAATCCTCCACTCCCTGAGGCATTTGCAGGTCTCACTAAACAGCCGCTTGCTTGAATCTAGAAATTGATTAGCGAGCATGATTCCTGGCCGCCCCATGCTCTGCTCTGTCACCACCAATGGTGCATTCCAATCCTGGCCAGTTGATAGAAAAACATGCTCTACAGCCCCCACAGTTCTCATCCTAAAACTGTCAAGGGAACCTTCATCCTTGATGGCTTGCTGCGTGAGGAAGCCTTCAAAAGGAACCCAATTGCCGCCAGGTTTTCAAACTTTGGCGACCCTGGAGATGAGCAATGGAAGAAGATCAGCCAGTGGGACACCACTGAAAATCTTCAGTACGGATGTAGGGTACATCTGGTCAGCATCGCTGGACGCTAAGATCCCTTCCATGGACTCCCTGCTACCATTCTTGTCAACAGTCCTTGGATACTTCATCATTGCTGGATCTACTTTCATCAAGCTCCCTCAGGTGCCTGTATCTAGTGTCATAAATTAGAAACTAGTTTTAGTCGTGGGGACGTTTACATCTTCCCATGGCAGGTAGCTTGCTGTTTTGTGTTGTGTTGTCATGCTTAATTTTGGAAATGAATTAAAAGGTTAGGCAGGTCTGAGGTGTTGTTTGCCATTTTTGTTGTAGTTTGGCACGATTCTTGTTGTTTCATTGACCTAGTGTCCTCAACCCTTGCAATGCCAAAGATCGGTCACCAAACCTTGCCTTGAGGGGGTCAACAAAATGTATTTTTAGTTTATGAGTATTGCAGAAGTTCAGTGTGAGAGTTTGCTAATCAGAAAGGGTTGCAGGCTTTGTTGTGCTTCAGAAAGGGTTTATGAGTACACACACAACATGGATTATTACAATATCAGAAAGGGTTGCAGGCTTTGTTGCGCTTCAGAAAGGGTTTATGAGTACACACACAACATGGATTATTACAATATCAGAAAGGGTTGCAGGCTTTGTTGCGCTTCAGATGGATGATTGTAGACTGGTAGTAACCTGCCTGACAGATTTTTGTGTGCTTATTTAATCAACCAAGTGTTGCAGATAATCACACAGTATAGTATCTAGCAATGTTTTACTTTTTGAGTATCATGTCAAGATGTGTAGTGATCGAGATGTTCTTATAGCGTTTAGTGTATGGTGCTGAACTGCTGATGTAGTTGGTGCGACATGCTCAGCTATATTTGCATAAGTTTAAAGGTAGTCAATCTTAAAATGAGGATTTCAGTATATAGAAGCCTGTGGAATTATGAGGCTCATATAATGATTCGTTAGTCAATCTTCAACCTGTTGCGAAGATGAACACGATAACATGAGTTGTGGTCTTCACAAGAGAGGTGATTTAAGATAACATGTTGTAAACAAATATATCCTATAGAATAACATCCATGTCTTCATACTGAATGAATCTGCACCTGGCTGTTTCAGGAAATTGTATGTATAAGTGCAATAAGATTTCAATCACAAGTTTTTTTTTCTATTGATCATTTATGTAAATTTGCTTTGTTGTAGCGTAGACAGCCTTCTCTTTCGATGTTCTTTGGCTGAACTATTTTTATTGCAGATACTAAAGATTTTGAAGCATGGAAGTGTTAGAGGACTTAGTGTAGCCTCCTTTGAGCTTGAGCTCATTGGCTACACAATTGCTCTGGCATATTGTATTCATAAAGGACTGCCCTTTTCAGCTTATGGAGAGCTAGCTTTTCTGCTGATCCAAGGTTTGTCTTTGACCTAATGTCATAAATGGACAGTGGGTGAAGTAGCACTACTCTCTTTTCTATTTCTAAAGCTGCATAGAAACTATTTGCCAATCTTTTTAACCTACATCTGTTTCGCTTGTAGCAATTATCTTGATTGGAATCATTTACTATTACTCGCCACCAATGGGAAGCAAAACATGGATGAAAGCTTTGCTGTATCCTTTTTTCTCCAGGGATCTATTTTAGTTTTTCTTAGGTACCATCAGCAACAGTATGGAAATACAAATGGGAAATGTTGAGAAATCACTCAGTTTCAGTAACACTGCTGATTTCGTATTTATTTTACCTGCTTTCCCTAAACAATGGTTGTTTAGATATTGTGGCCTAGCTCCGACTGTTTTGGCTGGAAAAATTGATCCAGGTCTTTTTGAAATCCTTTATGTAAGTAACAAGTGGTCTTTTATTTTGTGTACACTCGAAAAGTTCTGTATGATCTCGTCTTCTGATTCTGGGACTTGTGCGTTTTGCAGGCTTCACAGCATGCCATCTTCTTTTGTGCTAGAGTACCGCAGATATGGAAAAATTTCACAGTACGGCCTTTATTTTCTGTTACATCTTGCTACACCTAGCTATATGATTGTTCAATATTTTTGTAGCAAGTTCTTTTCATCAATTGATAAAGGGATCACCGTATGTAGCTAACTAGCACTTTACTGTAACATTCTTTTAGTAGCACTGTTGCAGAACCTTTTTTTTATCTTAAGAGATGAGTTTGAATATAGACTGGTTGTTGGTGTTATGCAGAATAAGAGCACTGGCGAGCTGAGCTTCCTGACTTCTTTCATGAACTTCGCTGGTTCCCTCGGTGAGTTGGAATAGTTAACAATAAATTTTCAAGACTTCATTTTATTGACTTGCATTCCCTTCTCAGTCTGCTGTTACTGTCTAAAACTAAACAGTATTAGCACTGTTAATCTTTAATACATTATACTACAAAGAATATGGTTGATGACTTGAATCAGTTCATATTCTTATTTGGCGAAGTACTTTTGACCTTTAGTTTAGGTAAATATTGGTTTTGTTCATCAAGTTTTACTCATATGTGATGCTAATTCTTAATGCCCCTTTCTGTTGCAGTAAGAGTTTTTACCAGCATCCAGGAGAAGACTCCATTAAGTGGTATCCTTTGATTCTGATTATAGTTCATTACTAAACCGACTGTTTGTATTGTAGCTGTTTCTGATTTGCTTCTTGATTGAGTTAGGTTGCTGATCTGTTCATTCAAAGTCCTGTTAGTTTAAGTTGATTTGGAAAATGCATAGATGTTGTGGGTTATTGAAAGAATATGGTACTAGTTTCAGTGACACATACATACACTATGATTGGGATATGTCTATTTGATGCAGTATTTGTTCTCCCTTTGCTGTACTCCTCTGGACCCTCCTTGACTCCTGAAAAGTACTTATGGGCTCTGTAATCGGCATCGTAACAAACGGTACGATCTTGGGTCAGATAGCGATGTACCAAAAGCCCGTGCCGAAGAAAGGGAAGAAAGAAGAGTAATAAGGCGCGAGAGAAAGGACATGAGGTTCTTCTTGGTTGGTTTACAATTTTGCTCCAGGCTATTCTTGGAGCAAGATTGCGTCACTTACCTGCAGACCTCACGAAACAGTAGGCAGAGAATTCATGCAGACTTGTGTAACGATGAAAACAATAGGATATTTCTTTCTTTTTAATTTTTGCAAGTGCCGTAAAATGACTGTTTGTGTAGTTCGAATTGCCACCCTGTTTAGTTTACTCTGTGCAACTGTTTAATGATGCTAGAAAAATGTATATCCCTTTTTATGTTTGAATATTATTTGTTGTTTTTAGCAATTCTCTCCACTTTGGTGTTCACCGGCTATGTACCGTTGTTTCCTTTTCCAAGTAGTATAAATTCAGTGGTACAGTATAATATAGCTAGGTTTGTCATGTTCAAATCTTCGCTTGTAGAGGAATGCTCCCCAAGCAGCTCTGTCGATCAGGTCAGTTCAGGTGTGTCGGGCTTCTTTCTTCCAACTGATGAGATTCAGTGGTTCATCCCAAGTTTTTCTTTCTCCCAACGTCCAACCGCTCGCATCACCCCAAGATTTTCTTTCTCCAACTCAACTTATATGGATAGGATTTCATAAGGCCTACTAACAAGTAGGTTATCGTTTATATTTTTCAAAACTGTAGGTTGTCGTTTTTGGCTCATTGTATCTAACTCTTCTAAAAGCATCTCTAACCTATCCATTAATTCCTCGGAGTTAACCAAACCTAGCCGATATCTCAAACCGTTAGAGGAGTAAAGATTATAAGAGTCGGCCTCAAGAAGTAGCTACTCAACCGGTGTTTCACAAAGTAAAATTTCGACATCCTCCCTCACAAAGTAAAATTATAAAAGTCAGCCTCAAAAAGTAGCTACTCGCCTCAGCCCCCCTCTTTCTCTCTCTCTCTCGATCAGCCATCACCCTTGCTGCCTGCACCAAGGAGGAGGTTGGGAAAAAAACATGCTTCGAGCCGCCCCACCGTCAACCGAGGCCGGCAGCAAGGGCGGTGGCACAGGCACAGCGGCATGAGGACGACGGGTCGCCCTCCCCTGCTCCAGCCGGCGGCAAGCGAGCAAGGAAGCCCAGGTGGTAATTTCTTCAGAAGTAGTTTTGGTGCTGACTTGGCATGGGTTTGGTGTTGACTTGCATTCTTTTGACCGATCGTTGCCCAGGTGGCAATCTTCTTCTTCTTTCCCAATTTTTAACTGGGCCACGCATTTCGTTGAGCAGTTGGCGCCCGCCAAGCAACAGGAGAAGACTTGGAACTTGCGGCGGTGCAAGTACACGGTGCAGGCGGCCGGGGAGCTGCGGCACGGCGAGGATTGGCGATGACGCACGCGCGCACACACTCGCACAACACAGATGCACACGCACAACATAGGCTCATCGCATCTAACTCTTCTAAGAGCACCTCTAACCTATCCATTAATTCCTCATTTCGAGGAGTTAACAAAACCAAGCCGATCTCTCAAACCGTTAGAGGAGTAAAAATTATAAAAGTCGGCCTCAAGAAGCAGCTACTCAATCGGTGTCTCACAAAGTAAAATTTCGACAGCCTCCCTCACAAAGTAAAATTATAAGAGTCAACCTCAAAAAGCAGCTACTCGCCTCAGCCTCTCTCTCTCACCCAATCGGCCATCACCCTTGCTGCCCGCACCAAGGAGGAGGTTGGGAAAAAAACATGCTTCGAGCTGCCCCACCGTCAACCAAGGCCAACAGCAAGGGCGGTGGCACAGGCGCAGCGACCTGGGGACGACGGGTCACCCTCCCCTGCTCCAGCCGGCGGCAAGCGAGCAAGGAATCCCAGGTGGCAATTTCTTCAGAAGTAGTTTTGGTGCTGACTTGGCACGGGTTTTGTGTTGACTTGCATGCTTTTGACTGGTCGTTGCCCAGGTGGCAATCTTCTTCTTCTTTCCCAATTTTTAACTGGGACACACATTTCGTCGAGCAGTTGGCACGCGCCAAGCAACAGGAGAAGACTTGGAACTTGCGGCGGTGCAAGTACACGGTGCAGGCGGCCGGGGAGCTGCAGCACAGCGAGGATTGCCGATGACGCACGCGCGCACACACTCGCACATCAGATATGCACACGCACAACATAGACTCATCGTACCTAACTCTTCTAAGAGCATCTCTAACCTATTCATTAATTCCTTATTTTGAGGAGTTAACCAAACCTAGCCGATCTCTCAAACCGTTAGAGGAGTAAAAATTATAAGAGTCAGCCTCAAGAAGCAGCTACTCAACTGGTGTCTCACAATGTAAAATTTCGGCAGCCTCCCTCACGAAGTAAAATTATAAGAGTTAGCCTCAAAAAGTAGCTACTCGCCTCAGCCTTTCTCTCTCTCGCCCTACCGGCCATCACCCTTGCTGCCTGCACCAAGGAGGAGGTTGAAAAAAACATGCTTTGAGCTGCCCCGCCGTCAACCAAAGCCGGCAGCAAGGACAGTGGCACGGGCGCAGCGGCCTGGGGACGACGGGGTCGGCCTCCCCTGCTCCAGCCGGCGGAAAGCGAGCAAGGAAGCCCAGGTGGCAATTTCTTCAGAAATAGTTTTGGTGCCGACTTAGCACGGGTTTGGTGTTGACTTGCATGCTTTTGACTGGTCGTTGCCCAGGTGGCAATCTTCTTCTTTTTTCCCAATTTTTAACTGGGCTGCGCATTTCGTCGAGCAGTTGGCGCGCGCCAAGCAACAGGAGAAGACTTGGAACTTGCGACGGTGCAAGTACACGGTGCAGGCGGCCGGGGAGCTACGACAAAGCGGGGATTGCCGATGACGCACGCGCGCACACACTCGCACAACACAGATGCACACACACAACATAGGCACATCGTATCTAACTATTCTAAGAGCATCTCTAACCTATCCATTAATTCCTCATTTCGAACAATTAACCAAACCTAACCGATCTCTCAAACCGTTAGGGGAGTAAAAATTATAAGAGTCAGCCTCAAGAAGCAGCTAGTCAACCGATGTCTCACAAAGTAAAATTTCGACAGCCTCCCTCACAAAGTAAAATTATAAGAGTCAGCCTAAAAAAGCAGCTACTCGCCTCAGCCTCTCTCTCTTGCCCGATCGGCCATCACCCTTGCTGCCTGCACCAAGGAGGAGGTTGAAAACAAAAACATGCTTCAAGCCGCCCCACCGTCAACCAAGGCCGGCAGCAAGGGCGGTCGCACGGGCGCAGCGGCCTGGGGACGACGGGTCGCCCTCCCCTGCTCCAGCCGGCGGCAAGCGAACAAGGAAGCCCAGGTGGCAATTTCTTCAGAAGTAGTTTTGGTGCTGACTTGGCATGGGTTTGGTGTTGACTTGCATTTTTTGACTGGTCGTTGCCCAGATGGCAATCTTCTTCTTCTTTCCCAATTTTTAACTGCTCGCGCATTTCGTCGAGCAGTTGGCGCGCGCCAAGCAACAGGAGAAGACTTGGAACTTGCGGCGGTGCAAGTACACGGTGCAGGCGGCCGGGGAGCTGCGCACGCGAGGATTGCCGATGACGCACGCGCGCACACACTCGCACAACACAGATACACACGCACAACATAGGCTCATCGTATCTAACTCTAAGAGTTCTAACCTATCCATTAATTCCTCATTTCGAGGAGTTAACCAAACCTAGCCGATCTCTCAAACCGTTAGGGGAGTAAAAATTATAAGAGTCGCTCAAGAAGCAGCTACTCAACTAGTGTCTCACAAAGTAAAATTTCGACAACTTTTCTCACAAAGTAAAATTATAAGAGTCAGCCTAAATACGCAGCTACTCGCCCCAGCCTCTCTCTCTCGCCTGATCGGCCATCACCCTTGCTGCCTGCACCAAGGAGGAGGTTCGGAAAATAAACATGCTTCGAGCCGCCCCACTGTCAACCAATGCCGGCAGCAAGGGCGGTGGCACGGGCGCACCAGCCTGGGGACGACAGGTCGCCCTCCCCTGCTCCGACTGGCGGAAAGAGAGCAAGGAAGCCCAGGTGGCAATTTCTTCATAAGTAGTTTTGGTGCCGACTTGGCACGGGTTTGGTGTTGACTTGCATGCTTTTGACTGGTCATTGCCCTAGGTAGGCAATCTTCTTCTTCTTTCCCAATTTTTAACTGGGCCACGCACTTCGTCGAGCAGCTGGCGTGCGCCAAGCAACAGAAGAAGACTTGGAACTTGCGGCGGTGCAAGTACACGGTGCAGGTGGCTGGGGAGCTGCGGCACGGCGAGGATTGCTGATTACGCACGCGCGCACACACTCGCACAGCACAGATGCACACAACATAGGCGCGCGTTGGCAGAGAGAGAGCAGTGACGGGTGCTCCGGCGACGGCCAGAGCGGCCATTGCGCGAGATGGGAGTCGATTCGAGCGCGACGTCATCGACCCGTCATGCAGGGACGCTCATGTGAGAGAGCATATGTTGGTGCCGGTCTCGACTCCTGCTCGGGCCTCATGTCCACAAGTTCAGCTCGACGGCCCGCCCCACCGTCAACCAAGGCCGGCAGCAAGGGCAGTGGCACAGGCACAACGGCCTGGGGACGACGGGTCGCCCTCCCCTGCTCCAGCCGGCGGCAAGCGAGCAAGCCCAGGTGGCAATTTCTTCAGAAGTAGTTTTGGTGCTGACTTGGCACGGGTTTTGTGTTGACTTGCATGCTTTTGACTGGTCGTTGCCCAGGTGGCAATCTTCTTCTTCTTTCCCAATTTTTAACGACTGGTCGTTGCCCAGGTGGCAATCTTCTTCTTCTTTCCTAATTTTTAACTGGGACGTGCATTTCTCGAGCAGTTGGCACGCGCCAAGCAACAGGAGAAGACTTGGAACTTGCGGCGGTGCAAGTACACGGTGCAGGCGGCCGGGGAGCTGCAGCACAACGAGGCTTGCCAATGACGCACGCGCGCACACACTCGCACATCAGATATGCACACGCACAACATAGACTCATTGTACCTAACTCTTCTAAGAGCATCTCTAACCTATCCATTAATTCCTTATTTCAAGGAGTTAACCAACCTAGCCGATCTCTCAAACCTTAAAAGTAAAAATTATAAGAGTCGGCCTCAAGAAGCAGCTACTCAACCGGTGTCTCACAAAGTAAAATTTTGACAACCTCCTCACAAAGTAAAATTATAAGAGTCAGCCTCAAAAAGCAGCTACTCGCCTCAGCCCTCTCTCTCGCCCGACGGCCATCACCCTTGCTGCCTGCACCAAGGAGGAGGTTGAAAACAAAACATGTCGAGCTGCCCCACCGTCAACCAAGGCCGACGGTAAGGGCGGTGGCACGGGCGCAGCGGCCTGGGGACGACGGGTCACCCTCCCCTGCTCCAGCCAGCGGAAAGCGAGCAAGGAAGCCCAGGTGGCAATTTCTTAGAAGTAGTTTTGGTGCGACTTGGCACGGGTTTGGTGTTGACTTGCATGCTTTTGACTGGTCGTTGCCCAGGTGGCAATCTTCTTCTTCTTTCCTAATTTTTAACTGGGCCGCGCATTTCGTCGAGCAGTTGGCGGCGCGCCAAGCAAGAGGAGAAGACTTGGAACTTGCGACGATGCAAGTACACGGTGCAGGCGGCCGGGGAGCTACGACAAAGCGGGGATTGCCGACGACGCACGTGCGCACACACTCACACAACACAGATGCACACACATAACATAGGCACATCGTATCTAACTATTCTAAGAGCATCTCTAACCTATCCATTAATTCCTCATTTCGAGGAGTTAACCAAACCTAGCCGATCTCTCAAACCGTTAGGGGAGTAAAAATTATAAGAGTCGGCCTCAAGAAGCAGCTACTCAACCGATGTCTCACAAAGTAAAATTTCGACAGCCTCCGTCACAAAGTAAAATTATAAGAGTCAGCCTAAAAAAGCAGCTACCCGCCTCAGCCTCTGTCTCTCGCCCGATCGGCCATCACCCTTGCTGCCTGCACGAAGGAGGAGGTTGAAAACAAAAACATGCTTCAAGCTGCCCCACCTTCAACCTAGGCCGGCAGCAAGGGCGGTCGCACGGGCGCAGCGGCCTGGGGACGACGGGTCGCCCTCCCCTGCTCCAGCCGGCGGCAAGCGAGCAAGGAAGCCCAGGTGGCAATTTCTCCAGAAGTAGTTTTGGTGCTGACTTGGCATGGGTTTGGTGTTGACTTGCATGCTTTTGATTGGTCGTTGCCCAAGTGGCAATCTTCTTCTTCTTTCCCAATTTTTAACTTGGTCGTGCATTTCGTCGAGCAGTTGGCGCGCGCCAAACAACAGGAGAAGACTTGAAACTTGCGGCGGTGCTAGTACACGGTGCAGGCGGCCGGGGAGTTGCGGCACGGCGAGGATTGCCGATGACGCACGCGCACACACACTCGCACAACACAGATGCACACGCACAACATAGGCTCATCGTATCTAACTCTTCTAAGAGCATTTCTAACCTATCCATTAATTCCTCATTTCGAGGAGTTAACCAAACCTAGCCGATCTCATAAACCGTTAGGGGAGTAAAAATTATAAGAGTCGGCCTCAAGAAGTAGCTACTCAACCGGTGTCTCACAAAGTAAAATTTCGACAGCTTTCCTCACAAAGTAAAATTATAAGAGTCAGCCTAAATAAGCAGCTACTCTCCCCAGCCGCTCTCTCTCGCCCGATCGGTGATCACCCTTGCTGCCTGCACCGAGGAGGAGGTTGAAAAAATAAACATGCTTCGAGCCGCCCCACCGTCAACCAAGGCCGGCAGCAAGGGCGGTGGCACGGGCGCAGTGGCCTGGGGACGACGGGTCGCCCTCCCCTGCTCCGACCGGCGGAAAGCGAGCAAGGAAGCCCAGGTGGCAATTTCTTCAGAAGTAGTTTTGCTGCCGACTTGGCACGGGTTTGGTATTGACTTGCATGCTTTTGACTGGTCATTGCCCAGATGGCAATCTTCTTCTTCTTTCCTATTTTTTAACTGGGCCGCACATTTCGTTGAGTAGTTGGCGTGCGCCAAGCAATAGAAAAAGACTTGGAACTTTCGGCCGGGGAGCTGCGGCATGACGAGGATTGCCGATGACGCACGCGCCCACACACTTGCACAGCACAGATGCACACCACATAGGCGTGCTTTGGCAGAGAGAGAGAGCAGCGACGGGTGCTCCGGCGACGGCCAGAGCGGCGATTGCGCGAGCTGGGAGTCGATTCGAGCGCGACGTCATCGACCCGGCATGCAGAGACGCTTATGTGAGAGAGCGCATGTTGGTGCCGGTCTCGACTCCTGTTCGGGCCTCTTGTCCAGCAGGTCAGCCACGGCGCGCCGGGCACAGGTTGCAGCTCGACGGCCCTTGCAAAACGGAGGCAAGTCACTCGTGTGCCAACGCCCAGCTCCTCCGGCCGCTCGAGCGCACCACCTCCGCCGCATGACCATCATGGACGAAGCTGTCGTGGTCCTCATCCGATCCCGCCGCGCTAGGCAGGAGTCGGGGACACTTGTGGATATAAAAAAATGACATGGGCTGTGACATGTCGGTCAAACCTAGGTGATGTGTCAAGTTTTGGCCAAAACCGTGTCCACTTCAGATTCTCAAAGCGGTATGAGAGACTAAACTAATCCTATTTTGAAAGCTTAAGAGACTAAGTTTCATGGTAGTGGAATTCAAAAAAATATACTTTTCCCTTTATAAAATACACCCAATGGGCATCTTATATTTTACTATAATTGTAAAAAAACTAGGAAGTACAATGGAAAGTCAAATTGGACACAAAACGACTGAAAATAAAACCAAATTATAACTAAAACCATACTAATCGTCTTCTAAAGTCGATTGTATGCCAACCGTTGCAGCTTGAAAATTGCACTGGACCGGTAGTAAGGGAAATGAACACTAACAAACACCCTTGCCAAACCTGTCTTTGAAGACCACAATAGTCACTCACCGCTTGGAACGAGATATAGTAAACGTTGCAGGAATATCGTTTGGGTCATCATCCCATGTAACTCAAGCTTGCAATCATTCACCACCAGTCCAAAGGGTTGGAGAAATCAGCCATCCCGTGGAACAAATCAAAGGAAGAGGTCGAAATCACAACACAAAGAGCCAACCAACTACTCCACTTGATTGACATGTCAACTGGGAAGATCTGGAGAGAGTCGACATGCTTTGAAAAATCTACCCTCATAGGTTTGTCTTTAGAGAAAAATTGGACACTGTCGAGGTAAGAAAAGACCGAAGAGATTTTATTTCAACATCCATCGCCATCACCACCACCTTGCGGATGGCAGAGAAACAAAACCTAAGTGAAACGAGGACATACACGAACTAAGAAAAAAATGAAAGGGGTGCGTCCCCACTCCCCCGGCCATTGATGAAGTTTGCGGACAGGGGAGATGAGGGGTCTGAGACGGTGGAGTGGAGGAGAGATTGGATGACGATTAGGGTTGGTAGCAGTTTGGGGAGAGGGTTGCTCCCATCATAATAAAGCCCTCAAAAGCTTTTGAGTGATGTGAAAAAAGAAGTCGGAACAAAAGGAAGAGTTTTTTCCCTTCTACGTGCCCACATATATTCCCCTTGAGGAATCTCTTTCCTCCTCCACAAGAAAAGCCCCTTCTCCTCCCGTTGACGCCACCGCCGCCCCACCCCATCTCCGATGGCCTTTGGGCCATGGAGGTATGGAGGATCTTGGCCCGCCGCCGACGGGAAGGACCCTGTTCGTTCTTGTTAGACTCAACGTCTTGATTGGGGCTGTGTGACGGCGGCGATGTCCCTTAGTAGGAATAAAGTATCTCATGTTCTATCCCCGTCCCCATGGTGCATCTAGCATCGTTGAAGGGCGTGTGGAGGTGTGTCTCCGTCGGATCTCGCGGGATTCGATTGGTGCTGGTGTTCGGTGGATCTGTTTGGATCCGGTCTTCGTTCGTCTTTGTTTGAGTGTTTACATGATCCTTCTGATCTATGACTTTTCTTCATCGACGATAGTTGCTGCTCTAGTGCGCTGATCCTATGGGGCCTTATCACGATGACTTTCCGACTGTCTAGTACAACAATGTTTGTCTCCGATGAGGGAGGGGCAATGATGGTGGCGCGCCTTCGGCTCGCTTTAGTTTTTGTAGTCGTCGCTAGGTGGTTCATGGATATGATTGTAATTTTATTACCTCTGTTGTTCTTTGTACTGCCATGATTGAAAATGAATAGATTAAAAGTTTCTCGCTAAAAACTTACTCTCTGTGTCCGTAATTACTTATCATAGAAATGGATATATCTAGACGTGTTTTTAGTTCTATATATATATATTTCTACCCATTTGTTTGACAAGTAATTTGGGACAGAGGAAGTATATTCCCCTTGGATTCCCTAAAAACAATATTCCCCTTGGGATCGGGGCCCTTCACCTCCCCACCCCAAACCTCCTCTTTCATCTCGGTGCTATAAAAAACCACCACCATCGATCTACTTGTTCCCTTCTACCACTCTTCCTGTCTTCCTCCCTCGCCGCTCCCGAATCCCTCGTGAAGACTCCTCCTGTATGATCGATGGTAGCGGCCAGCCAGGCCCGGTCCAATTGCATGGCCCTCTCTGTGATCTTCCACAGCTTTCTTGAACTGCATGCGCGCATGGATCTGCTTCGCTAGATCGCTTCGGCTTGCTAGCTGCACGATCGAGAGGCCGGCCGCGCAGTTCAATAAAGCTGTGGGAAGTCTCAGTGAGAGGCCAATTGTTCGGCGTAGATGCGTTTCGAGAGAGAGGCAATTCTCCTTCACATGAAGGTATGCCACCATGCAGAGATGCATGTAATTTCTCATTTAGTTATGGTGTCTAAATGTACATGCATGTGGCCGTTTCTTGCCATCTGCACTAATTCCCGACCAAATTTTATGGTTTTTCAACTTCCCAGTTTTGTTTCTTGACAGGTTTGTCGACTCCTAACTGTTGCATAGTAGTACTACTACTACGTAGTTCCTCAGGTTTCAGTTATGTTCCCTGCCATGTTTGGAGCAAATTCCCAAGTGTTTTGCCTCTTTAATCAACTGTAACCACTGGCAAATTCACCATACGCGTGTCTCTGTTTCCCCAAGAATAAAGAACCGTCATCTCGTTTCCACGGCCATGCTTCTCAATGCAATGCATGCTTGATTGTTAAGTTGCCATATTGCCATGTCACCGTCTCTACTGTCTTCAAGAAATGGTCTGCCTCCGTTTATAAAAGAACCGTCTTAAAGAAATGTTTAGCTAGTACTACTATATTTTTTAGCCTACAGCGGCACCCTAACTCTACAAGATGTATACCCGATGCCATAGTAAAAATCGAAGAGAAATAGTGGCTTCTCATTAGTTAGTCTGAAGATTTTTCTTCAGTTAAAGCTAATCTGAAGATAACTTCCGTTAGATATGAGAATGCAGCAGCCTGATCTGACTTGACGTGTTGCTGTGCGCACGACCAGGAGACCTTTTGGCCGTGAAAACGGGCGGAAGAGAAAAGACGCTGCACCGCACTGCAAAGGAGAGCATGCATACTGAGTTACTGACATTGCTACTACTCCATGAAACCTCAAATCACACCCGGCCAGTCCTTGTCTCCCTCTGCGCCCCAATTATACCTCTCTGACTTCTCGCGCCCTTGTACCAGATCGCCCCGGCCACTGCATGAGGTGACCATTATTCCTGCTGGAGGCAGACAGACATGAATGAATGAATTGCTCTCATGCATCACCTCACCTCACTTACCCCAAGCCAGCAGCAGCTAGTGTGTCTGCGTGTAGCTAGCTAGGTCAAGGTGTGATGGATGGATGGATGGATCCATGGGACTCAACAGTTCGGCACTGCACTGCACGCGGTCGCCATTGTTGCCGCTGCTGCAGCACCTAGCAGCTAGTAGCTTGGATTGAGTGTGGTATTGGGCAAGCGTGCACTGGCACGTGCATGGCTGCCTTTACCCTCAACAGTCGGCCTTCTTGGCAAGTTGTACGTGTCCTGTCTGTCTAGGATGCACGTACGCAAGCACGCACGACCGATCTTGATGGGGGAGAGGATGTAGTGTACGCGCCTGTGAGATCTGAGTGATCAGCCGACGTATATTTATGCCTCTGTGGATGGATGCATCTTGTCGCGCCCTCAATTCCATGTACAACAAACACCAAATCCATCCGGATAGAGCTGCAAGGAAGTCAGTGATTTTGTGTCGGTATGTTGTTTTTAGTTTCTCTTTTCCTTTTGAAAAAAAGGGGAATGCTCACCGCTACCTCTGCATGAAGTGATGCACATATCAAAAATCTTATTGACTATTCAATGATGTCGAGCAAAAACTATTCAAAAAAAAAAGCAAAGACTAACATCAATGCCAAACGGGTTGGCATAACTAAACAAAATATGACATTCCTAGACAAAGCCTTCACAGAGGAATCATCGCGCTACCGGAACGTTGACCAGTCCAACCAAGTCAAACACGATATTTTCATCTCTAGAGCCAAGCTTCGAGCCAACACATTCAACAAGAGCACGACGCCCGCACGCTGACGCCGACATTGCTTGATCTATCCGAACGGAAAATCGTGGGTTTTCACCCGAAGTACACACAAACTTGTAAGCGAACCCATCACAACCAACAACCCCACTGCCGGCCGACGACGTCTCGCTAGGTGGATCTGTTGAAGAAGATGCCGGATGCAGGTCAAAGCCCACGATGTCCTGCTTCCGGCCATTGCCACATCTCCTTTGTTCCACGTACTTAGACGGGGGAGAAAGGGACGCTTGAAGTGAAGCTAAGCTGGTTATCAGATATGGCCACCATTGAAGCCACCTCACATATCGCTGCCAGTGTAGCATGTCATGGATCTGCTCACCACGTCCCCGGAGCCACCACCCCGCCATCCTCCACCCGGGAAAATATCTGGTGCACTGGAGCTTGTGGTGCTACCGGTGCACCGAACTCACATTGTGCTCCTAAAATATCCAAAAAATTCTGAAAAATAATTAGCACACCCACACAACATCAATGTAGGTTGTCACAAAATTTCAAGTCAAAATTCGAAACATAACTCGAAAAACAAAAATCATAAATTCAACACTGAATAGTACGTGACAAAACTTTGGCTTTAGATTTGGCCCATTATCACATTGATATTAGATTTGTCATTTTTGTATCTCAAAAAATATTTCAAATTTTTATATGAAATTTTATGACATCATACATTGATGTTGCGTTAACTTGCTAGATTTTTTTTTCCAAATTTTTAAAATATTCTATGGCATCCGGTGCACCGATAACACCACAAGTACGGGTGCACGAGATACATTCCCCACCCTGCCTCATTTGGAAAAAAAAAATCCACCCTGCCTCATTTGACGTGGTCATCCCTCTAGGCAGGGTCATGCCGCCTAATCAAGCACGCGCCTTCCACGGACGTCACCGCCTGAACCTGCACAAGAACAAGATGCCGACGCATGTCGACGGGTGCCACAACTGTGCCGGCCACCAACGAGCCAGCGGAGAAAAAGCTTTGCCTTTTTCATTAATTAATAATTAAAAAGATTTTTGTTCGGCTGATTTATGAACAATCGAACAAAGACCTGGTACAAATAGAGCCAATCCCACATGAGTACCGAAATTCCATCGGTCAAGACCATTCTAGATGACAAAGCAATGGACGCAAACTACATGCACACACACAAAGCAATACGGAAATCCATTCCGTTGAACTTGCCGGACAATTACCTCTACTGGAAATCATTAATATATTTGTAGGGGCAAACGTCAATAATCCTACACCTACATGCAACCTATAGAAGTTTTACAGGTCTTCTCCTATGGCAGCGGAAGACCTAGGTAGGGCTGCAAGAAAAGCTCGAGCTCGTAACCCGCTCGAGATTGACTCATTTTTTGACTCGACTCGAAAAGAAACGAGCCGAGTTTGAACACTTTATGTAGTTCGATCGAGAAACGAGCCGATCCTGAGCAAATGTTGGCTCGCTCGACAGAATATCATTATGTTAAATGATCATGTCATATATTAAATTGAAATATAATAATTTATTACCATGTATGTTGTCCATAATTTTTCTCTATTTTATTTACAGTTTGTCTAATTCACATTTAGATATTTTCTAAGGATGTCACACATAAACTCCCATAAATAACACAACAATAAGGAACAAAAAAAAGCTGGAACAAAAAATAGACACAAACATAGTGGACATCAGGTTAGATGTGATATAACTATGTAACATCTACATGTGTTCTAGACAGACCTTTTTATTTACCAACTAACATGGAAACTTAACTAAGTGCAGAGAGGATTTAGGCATAATTATGGCACGTGGTCGACTATGTGTTAAATATCTTATATTTTTGGCAAAGGTTCCCAGCATATTCACCTTAATTTTTTTGTTTTTCATCCGTAGATTTATAATTCTTACCATCTCATTTAGCTCGAAACTAGCTCGAGATCAACTTGAGATTGTTACAAGTTGAGCATGAGTCATGTTCTGCAGCTTGATCATGAGCTTCACTCAGTTTGAGCTCGCTCGAATTTTCATATGAGTTGAGTTGAGCCAACTCCAACTCGCTCGAGCTCGACTCGTTTGCAGCCTAGGACGCTCTCATATAGGTGAGGGAGCCAACACATCACGAAAGCACATGTATTTCAATGTCTGATAACCCACAAGTGTAGGGGATCTATCATAGCTTTTTCGATATGTAAGAGTGTCAAACGCAACAAGAAGTTGAAGTAATTGGTTGATGGAACTTGTAAGAATTCACTGTAAAAGCTACAAAGAGTGTTTTTTTTGCGGGTGGCTGCAAAGAGCAATAATGCTACACCTACGAACGACACTTACGTAGCCTAAGTGATTTGCTAAGCGCTAATCAAAACTGCCGCTCTGAGTTCAAGGGTGGGCCCATGCCCCTAACTAATGACGAATTAAAAACTGCCAAATCATCAATTTCGTAAGGTACGTAAGAATCCCTACGTAGGTCTAGCATTACTCCTGCAAAGAGTGTTTGATGGCTTGTTTGATCACATGAGTAATTGCAACAAAGCATGTGGTAAGAAAAGTATAAAGATGCAGCAAGTGGCGCAATCCTTAATTGTACCTGAAGGAAATATGCCCTAGAGGCAATAATAAAGTTATTATTTATATTTCCTTATATCATGATAAATGTTTATTATCATGCTAGAATTGTATTAACCGGAAACTTGATACATGTGTGAATACATAGACAAAACAAAGTATCCCTAGTATGTCTCTACTTGACTAACTCATTAATCAAAGATGGTTAAGTTTCCTGACCATAGACATGTGTTGTCATTTGATGAACGGGATCACATCATTAAGAGAATGATGTGATGGACAAGACCCATCCGTTAGCTTAGCATAATGATCGTTAAGTTTTATTGCTATTGCTTTCTTCATGACTTACACATATTCCTTTGACTATGAGATTATGCAACTCCCGAATACCGGAGGAACACCTTGTGTGCTATCAAACGTCATAATGTAACTGGATGATTATAAATATGATCTACAGGTGTCTCCGAAGGTGTTTGTTGGGTTGGCATAGATCAAGATTAGGATTTGTCACTCTGAGTATCGGAGAGGTATCTCTGGGCCCTCTCGATAATGCACATCATGATAAGCCTTGCAAGCAATGTGACTAACTAGTTAGTTGCAGGATGATGTATTACGGAATGAGTAAAGAGACTTGCCGGTAACGAGATTGAACTAGGCATGAAGATACCGATGATCGAATCTCAGGCAAGTAACATACCGATGACAAAGGGAATGACGTATGTTGTCATTGCGGTTTGACCAATAAAAGATCTTCGTAGAATATGTAGGAACCAATATGAGCATCTAGATTTCGCTGTTGATTATTGATTAGAGATGTGTCTTGGTCATGTCTACATAGTTCTCGAACCTGTAGGGTCTGCACGCTTAACATTCTATGATGATTTGTATTATGAGTTATGTGTTTTAGTGTCCGAAGATTGTTCGGAGTCCTAGATGAGATCACGGACATGATGAGGAGTCTCGAAATGGTCGAGAGGTAAAGGCTGATATATTGGACGATGGTATTCGGACACCAAAATGGTTTCGGAGTGTTTCGGATATTTATCGGAGTACCGAGGGGTTACCGGAACCCCTCGGCGAAAGTAATGGGCCAACATGGGCCATAGGGGAGAGAGGGGGCAGCCCACAAGGGGTGGCGCCCCCATGGGAGTCCGAATTGGACAAGGGGAGGGGGCGCGGCCCCCCTTTCCTTCTCCATCTCCCTCTCCTTCCCTTTTCCCCCTCCGAAAGAAAGGAAGAGGGCGAGTCCAAGTCGTCCCCCCCATGGCGCGTCCCTAGGGCCGGCCTCCTCCATCTCCTCCTTTATATACAGGGATAGTGGGGCACCCCAAACATCAGTTGTTTCTTAGCCGTGTGCGGTGCCCCCTCCACAGTTTACTCCTCCGGTCATATTGTCGTAGTGCTTAGGCGAAGTCCTGCGCAGATCACATCACCATCACCGTCACCATGCCGTCGTGCTGACGAAACTCTCCCTCGACACTTTGCTGGATCAAGAGTATGAGGGACGTCATCGAGCTGAACGTGTGCTGAACTCGGAGGTGTCGTATGTTCGGTGCTTGATTGGTTGGATCGCGAAGACGTTCGACTACATCAACCACGTTATGTTAACGCTTCCGCTTTCGGTCTACGAGGGTACATTGACACACTCTCCCCCTCTCGTTGATATGCATCTCCTAGATAGATCTTGCATGATCGTAGGAATTTTTTTGAAATTGCATGCTACGTTCCCCAACAGTGGCATCCGAGGCAGGTCTCTGCGTAGATGATATGCACGAGTAGAACACAAAGAGTTGTAAGCAATCATAGTCATACTGCTTACCACCAACGTCTTATTTTGATTCGGCGGTTTTGTTGGATGAAGCGGACCGGGGCAACCTTACATGACCACGTTCATGAGACCGGTTCCACCGACAGACATGCAACTTGTTTTGCATAAAGGTGGCTGGCGGGTGTCTGTTTTTCCAACTTTAGTTGAATCGAATTTGACTACGGCCGGTCCTTGTTGAAGGTTAAAACAACACACTTGATGAAAAATCATTGTGGTTTTGATGCGTAGGTAAGAACGGTTCTTACTAGAAGCCCGTAGCAGCCACGTAAAACTTGCAACAACAAAGTAGAGGACGTCTAACTTGTTTTTGCAGGGCATGTTGTGATGTGATATGGTCAAGACATGATGTGATATATGTTATTGTATGAGATGATCATGTTTTGTAAAAGTTATCGGCAACGGGCAGGAGCCTTATGGTTGTCGCTTTATTGTATGAAATGCAATTGCCATGTAATTGCTTTACTTTATCACTATGCGTTAGCGATAGTTGTAGAAGCAATAGTTGGCTAGACGACAACGCCGCTAAGATGGAGATCAAGGTGTCAAGCCGGTGGCGATGGAGATCATGATGGTGCTTTGGAGATGGAGATCAAAGTCACAAGATGATGATGGCCATATCATGTCACATATTTTGATTGCATGTGATGTTTATCTTTTATGCATCTTATTTTGCTTAGTACGGCGGTAGCATTATAAGATGACCCCTCACTAAATTTCAAGGTATAAGTGTTCTCCCTGAGTATGCACCATTGCGATAGTTCGTCGTGCCGAGACACCACATGATGATCGGGTGTGATAAGCTCTACGTTCACATGCAACGGGTGCAAGACATTTTTGCACGTGCGGAATACTCGGGTTAAACTTGACACTACTAGGGAAAAGCCTAGCAGCAGCGCTGGTTTTGGGCCTCTCAGTAGCGCGGGGACCAGCGCTACTAATAAGGCACTACAGCTAACGTATAGCAGTAGCGCCTGTTGTCCCACGCTACTGCTATACATGAATAGCTGTAGCGCTCTTTAGAAAAGGGCGCTGCTGATATTATCTGCAACGCTGTTTACTGGGAAGCGCTACTGGTAAGGCAACGCTACTGCTAAATTCCCCCTCGCTACTACTAGTTTTATTAGTTTTTTTCCCTGCATATTTGTTTTGTATTTGAATAGGCTTTATACAATAATCTTTAGCATATCATACACATACAAATGTAATCATAGCATATACATACAATTAGTCTCATCAAATCATGTCATCATCATAATCATCATCCAACACAAAGTGGTCTCTCGTCATCATCTCGAAAATAGCGATACAAGTCTCGATTACTTGCAAATACATCGTCATCCATCTGAACAATGTTATACACGAGAAGAGCTATCACTTTGAGTACATGAGTTCGTATCCCTCTCTCGCGTTAGCATGAACCTAAACTAACTACTGCCTGTCGCTCGGAAACCGAAAATCGGTACACCTGGGCCTGACACTCCGGCCACTTGTCGTATATATACTCTTGGCGTAGCACTTCTTCGCCATCTATGATCTATGCACCTGCATCATCACATGAGTCAATGATATGCAACATATATAGTTGAGCAACAGAAAGAGACAGACTTGGCAAAAATAGAAACAACATATCATAAGCATAAATAAAAAAGTTCATCGTACCCCAAAATGCCCTAACTAGAGTGATTTTCGCTAGTTGAGGAGGAGGACGGTTTAATTACATCACAAATAAAGTTTCACCGTGCATAACTCAAAGTATTGTCATACAGAAAGTATGGACTAAACGGACACATTGTCATATATTGACAATCACTCCAACATGTCGTTCCATCCATCCAAGTCAGGGAGATAGTCCTCGAGCTTAATGAAAGGCTTCATGTCGAGACGCTGAGAGGCTATCCATGTTCGGACGTCTTCCCGCGACATTTGTCCTTCTCCGTAGAACATCCCTGTTTTTCCGACGACCTCCTTCATGATGATTTGGGAAAGTTCGCGCTGGATGTTATAGAACTCAGCTCAAAGTCGATGATCCTCGATATCTCCTATGTCCTTTGCCCATTGCAGAATATGGGCATCGCCGGATCTAGGTGACATGCGAAGGTTCTGGTGATCCCGTCTGTACTCCAGCATGTGGTGTAGGACATATAATCCATCATTAAGAGAACCGTTCAGTTGCTGGATGCAGCAGAAGTCGGTCTTATGGCCGAAGGCGACCCTGCCGCCCCTTCTCTTCTTGTCCCTGACCTCTCCACCCCTTGCTTGGTAGTAAAACATAGCACTGTCGAGAACATCCTTGATGTGGGTGTAATCCTTTTTGTGAATGTTCTTCGACGAGTCCAAGTAAAGAGCGTGGGAGAATCGGGGGTAGAGGATGATGAGGACGGCGCGCCCGCTGCTGCGCAAAATAAGTACACCTCAAATTAATTAGCCTCCACCGTGCAAATGAATGATTGAAATTGAAGGAAGGATAGCAGCGCGGATGACTTACACGGGATGATAAGGCACGAGAATCGCTTCCTTGTCCTTTTTGGCGAGCATGAAACTGACGATGTAATCCCTCGTGTATTCATGGTGCTTTGCGCAGACTCCCAAGAAGCCCTCGTGCATGTAGTACGGGTCAGCGACACAGATATGAGATATCTGCTCAACCTCGATGATGTAGTTCATGTGCAAGGCATAAAGGCGGACAAACGTAAAATCCAGCTTCTTCATGTGAAACATGTCGAATATGTAATCGAATCGGAGGAAGAACTTATCCGCGGGGAAGCTGTCGACGTATGACATTTGCCGCGGAACGTTAACCACGTAGAGTGGGTATCCTAGATCTTTCGAGGCGATGATGCCTTTCTCTACCCGCAGCACATTGTAATGAAGTCTCCTTAGATCGCCGAATCTGACCTGTAGCGCTGTTGCAGGTAGGATTGGTTGACCGGGGATATGCCATTTATCCGCATCGGGGATATCTATACGGTCCTGAAGCCGAGACTGCTGAGGCGGCTGGATCATAGAATCAACTTTTTTTGCCTTTCCTCGCTCTCTTCCTAGACTTCTTTACTACTGGAAGGTCGTCCATAATACGTTGAGACGGCAATTCAGGCACCGACTCATGACGCTCAAACCCCGAGGAGGCGCCAGTATAGACATACTGTTCAGCGCCATCGTCGTCCTCATCCTCATCCATGCCGATGTCATCAGCGACTAATGGAGCCTCCTCCTTACCCCATCCGCTATCACCCAACCAGACACCCGACGCTAATTGGGTAGGTGGGGTGTTGATGTTCATACCTTGCTGAGGCTGCGTGCTCGTGGGTGTGCTCCCGGCCGCCTCCAGACGAAACAGACTCTTTGGCCACAACAGGACCCACCCATTGCAACAATCACCAAGTCACCGCGGTGTCTCGTCGTCATCCCCCACTAGTATTGGAGGAGGCAAATTCTCGTGGCCCAGTTTGACACTGGCCACGGAAACCTTGAAGACGTTCGGGGGGATCGGCCGGCTGTGGAACAATGGTTCCTTCGGCTCCATTATCGTCGCCTTCCCCACGTCCACCTTCTAGTCACCGATGGTGTACAATATGGTGCACGGGGTTTTGTCGGCCTGCAAAGAAAAGTCTACGACGTGAGACATCCGAAAGGCAACGAAAACGGGAGATTATACATTTATATTGAAGGGGGCTGGTGTGACAGATACCGTGAGGGCGTCGAGCTCAGCCAGAGACGAAGCACCACTGAGCACGTCCGGTGCGGGAGCAGGTGCGGGAGCCGGTGCGGGAGCAGGTGCTGGTGCAACGCTAGTCGAGCTGCTCCCCAAGAAGTCAGCAAGGGGAAAGTCCTCTGCATTTTTTTCTGGATTTTGCCTTGTCCAAGTGAAAACGCCCGTCACCAAGGAAGTAGACAAATCTGCAACCACCTGTTTTGCGGCAGCTACCGCTGTTGCGACTGTCTGAGATGATTTCTTCTCAACCGCAATCTCAACCTTCTTGTCGATGTTTTCTTCAGTTAACCTCCGTCTTTCCTTTCTCTCCTCCGTGGTCTCACGGTAGTACTTCTTCCACGCGGCGCCGTCTCCGACACCGTGCACGCGTCCATACGACGATCGAGTATCCACCGGTTGTCGTTTCAATATGTTCAACGCCCGGTTGAATGGAGTGTCCCACTTGGGCCTCGCTAATGCCTCAGACGGCGAGTCGCTTTCGGCCGCAATCCGGTGCTGCTCTCTCTGCAAAAGGCACAAGGATCGTTTACAAATATGACTAACATGTGCAGTCGAATTGATCAGAAACTAAAATTACCAGCAGTCTCATGAACTCCGTAATGACCGGTTTTGTCTCGTAAACCTTCTTCACTGGGTCCCAATGGTGCCGGGCCCTGAGGACGTCACGCTCCTGCGGGACGGTGAAATCCGTCAAGGGGTCTGGGATGCCCAGACTCGCGGCTTCCGCGTCCTCATTGGCCTATTTGGACCTCTTTCCGCCGTAACCACGGCTTCCGAGGTGGTGGCTCCCAATGTTCCTCTCTTGAAGCCCCTTCATGTACTTAGACTTTTTTTGGCAGCTTCGGCCTCGCAAGCCTCCTTGAATATTTGAAACTGCTCTTTCGTGATTGTCGGATTATCCTTTACAATCTCAGAGTAGGGTTCCTTCTTGTCGATGATCTTTGCTTTCACTCGATTTTTCCAGGCGGCTAACGCGTCGCTAAACTTGGTCATGGCGTGTTTGTTTATCTTCTTCATTGCCGGGTCCTCATCTGGATCTTCATAGTCCTTCTCATTCCGGCCCGGGAACAAGAATATCTGGTGAAACTTCTTTAGGAGGGAGCTCCTCATATTTTCTATCTTCTGTAGTTTCTCATCGTTGATGGTGGCGGTTGTCCCTACGATGCAGCCTATTTGATTGCCGTAGCATCGACGCGCTTCCTCGTGCACCTTTGGCTAAAAATTGTCGTCGTCCACCTCCGTGACCACCAGTCTAGTAGTCCTGAGTTTGTTAGGAAGCCGTTGCCTCTTTGCTTTCGGTTCTACACCGGCTTCTCTCCCCGAGGCAGCGCCGGTCTCAGTCTCAGCGCCGGTCTCGATGCCGGTCTGAGTCTCAGCGCCGGTCTCAGTCTCAGCACCGGTCTGTGTGTCGGCCTCAGTCCCCGATGCCACCTGTGGGCCTAGCAACCACATCGGTTGATCATTGGCAAGGCTAAAAAATTCGTCTGCCGCCCGGTGGACGTCGTCGCAATCACTAGAACCATGTCCTTCATCGTTGCTAGCCATGTTTCCTATGATTAAATCTAGTTAATTCATTCTAGACCTAATAAAATGAATAATGACATAAAAAAGGCCTATTGTTTTGCAGGAATGTTGACTCCTTCCTGGTGCGGCAAATCTCGGGCACTCGATATGTCCTAGTTTGTAGCACAAGTCATGCCGAAATTCACGGAAAATTTCGGCATGACCTTTGCTGAAAAGTGGACAAATCAAGAACCTGAAATTTGCCGGAACAGAAATGAATCAACATTCCGGCAAAACATAGGCCACTCAGCATCATTCCCTGGAAACAACAAAGCCACTTGGGCACAATCGAACAACTTGAATGAAAAGATATAACATGAGCAAACACTATTGAGGAATTTGCATATAACATGGCCACTTCAATGAAAAGATATAATCAACAATAATGGAATATGCAAATGAACATAAATGACATATATCATATAAAAACAGTCTTGTTTTTTGTTTACATAGCAACAATTAGTTTGACCAAGTTTTTGAAAAGAAAAACAATTCTGTTTTTTGTTTATAGCTAAATGCCATAGCTACTGTTTTTTATTTATAGCTAAATACTTTTGTTTTTTGTCTAAAGCTAAAATTCTAGGAACTCCATTTTCTCTAACCCTTCTGACCTCACCAAAATTTCCACAGCAAGACCTTAGTACCTACACCGAATTTATTCAAAAATATTCAGGTCCATAGTCCAAATAATTCAAATTTCATTTGAATGAAATTTGGAACAAATTCAGGTTTGTAGTCCAAATATTTTTTTATAGCTAAGTGTTTTTTTATAGCCTCTATTAATTTAAATATAAATGCTACTATTATTTATATACCCTCTATTAGTTTAAAGCTAAATGGAATTACTGTTTAGGCATTTTCATAAAAATTGCCCTAGCTAATTTCCTAAAAAAATTGCTAATCATTTTTCCTAAATGCTATAAAATGCCTACTGCCCTAAAAAAATCTAGGGTTCATATGAACACAATATCAACATATATATGAATTGCCCTAGCAGAGAGAGAGAGAGGAGGGTAGGGGACAGGAGAGGCAGAGCCTTACGGTCGGCGGCGAGGGCAGGCTCTGGCTCGGGCGGCGGCGGTGAGGTCGAGGGCGGTGGCGGTGAGCTCAAGGGAGGCGACAGTGAGGTCGATGATGGCCTTGGGAGGCGGCTGTTAGGTCGAGGGCAGCCTCGGGCAGCGACGATGTGCTCGAAGGCGGCGGCGGTGTGGTCGAAGGCGGCCTCGGGCGGTGGCGGTGTGGTCGAAGGCGGCAGGGCGACGGCGGTGATGGAGCAGTTGGGGGACAGGGGGCCGGGAGTAGAGAGGGGGGAAAGGACTTAGCGAAATTTTGAGCCCGGGCTGCCGGTATTTGAGTCAAACTAGCAGTAGCGCGTTTTGCCGAAACATGCTATAGCTAAGATAGCTATAGCGTGTTCCAGAGAAACGCGCTACAGCTATTCCTTTCTGTTTTATTTTTCTTTTTCTTTTGTTTTCTTTACATTTTCTTTTTTTCATTTCTCCTTTTTCTATTTCTTTTATTTTCATTTACTTTTCTACTTATTTTTCTATTTATTTTCTTTTTCATAGCAGTAGCGCTCTACAGCATAAACGCGCTGCTACAAAGTTTTTAGCAGTAGCGTGCTTCTGGGTGAACTACTACTACTATTCCTAGCCTACCGTCATTAGTGAGGGAATTTTAGTAGTAGCGCTTTTCTGTGGAGACGCGGCTACTGCTATAACAATGGTTGTAGCGTAGTTTTGTAACAAGCGCTACTACTAAGTAGCGCTAGCGCCAAGTTTTGA
The DNA here is from genome assembly GCF_003073215.2 of Triticum urartu. Lineage (NCBI taxonomy): Eukaryota > Viridiplantae > Streptophyta > Magnoliopsida > Poales > Poaceae > Triticum > Triticum urartu. The sequence goes on along the minus strand of NC_053027.1, from coordinate 551,966,073 downwards.
CCAACGCTACTGCTATACCTCTGTGTATAAGGTTTTCCCTAATAGTGTGGATGAGCCTACATGTACAGACATGGCATCGGAACACTGAGACCGAAAGGTCGAACGTGAATCATATAGTAGATATAATCAACATAGAGATGTTCACCATTGAAAACTACTCCATCTCACGTGATGATCAGACATGGTTTAGTTGATATGGATAACGTGATCATTTAGATGACTCGAGGGATGTCTATCTAAGTGGGAGTTCTTAAGTAATATGATTAATTGAACTTAAATTTATCATGAACTTAGTCCTGATAGTTTTTTGCATATCTATGTTGTAGATCAATGGCCCGTGCTACCATTTCCTTGAATTTTAATGCGTTCCTAGAGAAAGCTAAGTTGAAAGATGATGGTAGCAACTACACGGACTGGGTCCGCAACTTGAGGATTATCCTCATTGCTGCACAGAAGAATTACGTCCTTGATGCACCGCTAGGTGCAAGGCCTGCTGCAGAAGCAAATCCGGACGTTATGAACGTCTGGCAAGCTAAATCTGATGACTACTCGATAGTTCAGTGTGCCATGCTTTACGATTTAGAATCGAGACTTCAAAGACGTTTTGATTGTCATGGAGCATATGAGATGTTTCAGGAGTTGAAGTTAATATTTCAAGCAAATGCCCGAGTTGAGAGATATGAAGTCTTCAACAAGTTCTATAGCTGCAAGATGGGGTGGGGGGGTGGGGGTGGGGCGACTAGGACTAGGAGTCCAAGTCATTCTCCCCCCATGGCGCGCCCCTAGGGCCGGCCTCCTCCATCTCCTCCTTTATATACGGGGGCAGGGGGCACCCCAAAGTACATCACTTGTTTCTTAGCCGTGTGCGATGCCCCCCTCCACCGTTTACTCCTCCGGTCATATTGTCGAGTGATAACTGATACGTCTCCATCGTATCTATAATTTTTGATTGTTCCATGCCAATATTCTACAACTTTCATATACTTTTGGCAACCTTTTATACTATTTTTGGGACTAACATATTGATCCAGTGCCCAGTGCCAGTTCCTATTTGTTGCATGTTTTTTGTTTTGCAGTATATCCATATCAAACAGAGTCCAAACAGGATAAAAACTGACGGAGATTGTTTTGGAATATATATGATTTTTGGGAATAAAAATCCACGCGAGACGGTGCCCGAGGGAGGCACGAGGCAGGGGGCAGGCCCCACCCACCTGGGCGCCCCCTGACCCTCGTGGCCACCCCGTAAGGCGGTTGGTGCCGTTCTTTCGCCGCAAGAAAGCTAATATCTGGATAGAGACCGTGTTAAAATTTCAGCCCAATCGGAGTTACGGATCTCCAGGAATATAAGAAACGGTGAAAGGGAAGAATCTGAGAACGCAGAAACAGAGAGAGACAGAGAGACCGATCCAATCTCGGCGGGGTTCTCGCCCCTCCCATGGCATGGAGGCCATGGACCAGAGGGGAAACCCTTCTCCCATCTAGGGAGGAGGTCAAGGAAGAAGAAGAAGAAGGAGGGGGCCCCTCTCCCCCTCGCTTCCGGTGGCACCAGAGTGCCACAGGGAGCCATCATCATCACTGCAATCTTCACCAACAACTTCACCGCCATCATCACCAACTCTTCCCCCCTCTATGCAGCGGTGTAACCTCTCTCTTACCTGCTGTAATCTCTACTTAAACATGGTGCTCAACGCTATATATTATTCCCCAAGGATGTATGGCTATCCTATGATGTTTGAGTAGATCCGTTTTGTCCTATGGGCTATTTGATGATCAAGATTGGTTTGAGTTGCATGTTTTATAATTGGTGTTGTCCTATGGTGCTCTCCATGTCACGCAAGCGTGAGGGATTACCGCTGTAGGGTTTGCAATATGTTTATGATTTGCTTATGGTGGGTGGCGTGAGTGACAGAAGCACAAACCCGAGTAAGTAGGTTGTTTGCGTATGGGATAAAGAGGACTTGATACTTTAATGCTATGGTGGGTTTTTACCTTAATGATCTTTAGTAGTTGCGGATGCTTGCTAGAGTTCCAATCATAAGTGCATATTATCCAAGTAGAGAAAGTATGTTAGCTTATGCCTCTCCCTCAAATAAAATTGCAATAATGATTACCGGTCTAGTTATCGATTGCCTCGGGGATCAATTGTAGCTTCTTTCGATAAGTAAGAGTGTCGAACCCAACGAGGAGCTAAAGGCAGAACAAATATTCCCTCAAGTTCTATCGACCATCGATACAACTCTATGCACGCTTGACGTTCGCTTTACCTAGAACAAGTATGAAACTAGAAGTACTTTGTAGGTGTGATAGGATAGGTTTGCAAGATAATAAAGAGCACGCAAAAAAATCTAGGGGCTGTTTAGATAAAGACACGACTAAGTTAGTTTTAGTAGAGAGCTTTTGTCAACAAGAAAGTTATTTGTCCCTAGGCAATCGATAACAAGTACCGGTAATCATTCTTGCAATTTTATATGAGGAGAGGCATGAGCTAACATACTTTCTCTACTTGGATCATATGCACTTATGATTGGAACTATAGCAAGCATCTGCAACTACTAAAGATCATTAAGGTCATGAAACCCAATGATAGCATTAAGTATCAAGTCCTCTTTACTCCCATACGCCATAGCCTACCTATCCGTGTTTAAGTTTCTGTCACTCTCGCAACACTGATAATAAGCAAACCATGAACATATTGCAACACCCTACAGCGAGGGCCCCTCACGTTTGCGTGAGACGGAGGGCACCGTAGGACAGCACCATAAATAAAATATACAATCATACCAACCAAGATCATGATTAACCCACATGACAAAATGGATCTACTCAAACATCATAGGATAACCATAGATCATTGGGAAATAATATATGAAGTTGAGCACCATGTTTAAGTAGAGATTACAGTGGGGAGAAGAGGTGTTACACTGCTGGAAAGAGGGGGAGAGAGTTGGTGATGACGGTAGCAAGATTGTTGATGTAGATCGCCGTCCCGATCGTTGCCGCGGTGGCACGGCGCCACCGGAAGCGAGGGAGAGAGAGCCCCCTCCTTATTATTTCTTGGCCTCCCCCCTAGATGGGAGGATAGTTCCCGCTCTGGTCCTTGGTCTCCATGGCCGCGGAGGGGCGGGAGCCCCTCCGAGATTGGATCTCCCTCTCGGTTCTCTTCTGTCTCGCGTTCTTCAGATCTGGCCAAAAACTGTTTCTTATATTCTTGGAGATCCGTAACTCCAATTGCGCTGAGATTTTAACACGAATTTTTCTGGATATAAGCTTCTTTGCGCCCGAAGTAGAGGTTCAACCGACGTACGAGGTGGGCACAACCCACCACCGTGCGCCAGGGGCCTCTGGCGCTCCCTGGTGTCTTGTGCCCTGTGTGGGCCTCCGTTTGCGGTGATTCCAACTCCCAAAAATCACAAATATTCCAAAATAATTCTCCGTAAATTTTATCACGTTTGGACTTCGTTTGATATGGATACTCTGCGATACAAAAAACATGCAGAAAACATGAACTAGCACTGGGCACTGGATCAATAGGTTAGTCCAATAAATCATATAAAAAGTTGCCAAAAGTATGTAAAAGTTGCATAATATTGGCATGAAACAATCAAAAATTATAGATATGACGGAGAATTATCAGCATTCCCAAGCTTAATTCCTGCTCGTCCTAGAGTAGGTAAATGATAAAAAAGATAATTTTTGATGTGGAATGCTACCTTACACAAACTTGACCATATGTCTAGTCATGGCATGAATACTGAGACATAAGTGATTCAAAGCAATAGTCTATAATTTGACATAAAGATATCAATACTCAGGCATACCAACAAACAATCATGTCTTTCAAAATATCAATGCTAAAGGAAACTATCCCTACAAAATCATATGGTCTTGTCATGCTATTTCTTCTTAACACAAAGTATTTATTATGCACAACCCCGATGACAAGCCAAGCAATTGGTTCATACTTTTTAACGCGCTTCAGCTTTTTCAACCCTCACGCAATACATGAGCGCAAGCCATAGATATAGCACTACGGGTGGAATAGAGTATAATGATAGGGGTAAATATAGAGAAGAAAAAAAAGTAAGAAAGTCTCACATCGATGCGGCTAACCAACGGGCTATGGAGATGCCCATCAATCGATATCAACATGAGGAGTATGGATTGCCATGCAACGAATGCACTAAGAGCTATAAGTGTATGAAAGCTCAATATGAAATTAAGTGGGTGTGCATATAATCCTATAATGAAAATTTTCCACTAGTATATGAAAGTGACAAAATAGGAGACTCATCATATGAAAAACATGGTGCTACTTTGAAGCACAAGTGTGGTAAAGGATACTAACAATGCCCCTTCTCTCTTTGTTTTTTTTCTTTTTTCTCTTTTTTTTCCTTTTTCCTTTTTTTCTCTCATTGTCCGGAGTTTCATCCCGACTTGTGGGGGAATTATGGTCTCCATCATCCTTTCCTCACTGGGGCACTGCTCTAAAAATGAATAATGATGATCATCACACTTCTATTTACTTATAACTTAAAATAAAATAAAAATTTACAACTTGATATGTCTCCAACGTATCTATAATTTTTGATTGCTCCATGCTATTATATTATCTGTTTTCGATGTTAATGGGCTTTATTTTACACTTTTATATCATTTTTGGGACTAACCTACTAACCGGAGGCCCAGCCCAAATTGCTGTTTTTGCCTATTTTAGGGTTTCGAAGAAAAGGAATATCAAACGGAGTCCAAACGGAATGAAACCTTCGGGAACGTGATTTTCTCAACAAACGTGATCCAGGAGACTTGGAGTGGCCGTCAAGAAACAAGGGAGGAAGGCACGAGGCAGGGGGCGCGCCTACCACCTGGGCGCGCCCTCCACCCTCATGGGCCCTCCGTTGCTCCACCGACATACTTCTTCCTCCTATATATATCCACGTACCCCCAAACATCCAGGAGCACCACGAAAACCTAATTCCACTGCCGCAACCTTATGTACTCGAGAGATCCCATCTCGGGGCCTTTTCCGGAGCTCCACCGGAGGGGTCATTGATCACGGAGGGCCTCTACATCAACTCCATGGCCTCTCCGGTGATGTGTGAGTAGTTTACTTCAAACCTTCGGGTCCATAGTTATTAGCTAGATGGCTTCTTCTCTCTCTTTGGATCTCAATACAAAGTTCTCCTCGATTTTCTTGGAGATCTGTTCGATGTAATCTTCTTTTGCGGTGTGTTTGTCGAGATCCAATGAATTGTGGGTTTATGATCTAGATTATCTATGAAGAATATTTGATTCTCCTCTGAATTCTTTTATGTATGATTGGTCTATCTTTGCAAGTCTCTTCGAATTATCAGTTTGGTTTGGCCTACTAGATTGATCTTTCTTGCAATGGGAGAAGTTCTTAGCTTTGGGTTCAATCTTGCGGTGTTTGATCCCAGTGACAGAAAGGGAACCGATACGTAATGTATTGTTGCCATCGAGGATAAAAAGATGGGGTTTATATCATATTGCATGAGTTTATCCCTCTACATCATGTCATCTTCCTTAAAGCATTACTATGTTCTCTTGAACTTAATACTCTAGATGCATGCTGGATAGCGGTTGATGTGTGGAGTAATAGTAGTAGATGCAGAATCGTTTCGGTCTACTTGTCTCAGACGTGATGCCTACATACATGATCATACCTAGATATTCTCATAACTATGCTCAATTCTATCAATTGCTCTACAGTAATTCGTTTACTCACCGTAATACTTATGCTCTTGAGAGAAGCCACTAGTGAAACCTATGGCCCCCGGGTCTATCTTCCATTATATTAATCTTCCAATACTTAGTTATTTCTATTGCCTTTTATTTTACTTTGCATCTTTTATTTCTCTTTATCATAAAAGTACCAAAAATATTATCTTATCATATCTATCAGATCTCACTCTCGTAAGTGACCGTGATGGGATTGACAACCCCTTTTTCGCGTTGGTTGCGAGGTTCTTATTTTTTTGTGTAGGTGCATGGGACTTGAGCGTGATCTCCTACTGGATTGATACCTTGGTTCTCAAAAATTGAGGGAAATACTTACGCTACTTTACTGCATCACCCTTTCCTCTTCAAGGGAAAACCAAAACAGTGCTCAAGAGGTGGTGAGGGAGTCCTGGATTAGGGGCTCTCCGGACAGCCGGACTATCTCCATTGGCCGGACTGTTAGACTATGAAGATACAAGATTGAAGACTTTGTCTCGTGTCCGGATGGGACTCTACTTGGTGTGGAAGGCAAGCTAGGCAATACGGATATGGATATCTTCTCCTTTGTAACCGACCTTATGTAACCCTAACCCTCTCCGGTGTCTATATAAACCGAGGGGTTTTAGTCCGTAGGACAACAACCACAACTTACAATCATACCATAGGCTAGCTTCTAGGGTTTAGCCTCTCCGATCTCGTGGTAGATCTACTCTTGTTCTACCCATATCATCAATATTAATCAAGTAGGACGTAGGGTTTTACCTCCATCAAGAGGGCCCGAACCTAGGTAAAACATTGTGTCCCCTGCCTCCTGTTACCATCCGGCCTAGACGCACAGTTCGGGACCCCCTACCCGAGATCCGCCGGTTTTGACACCGACATTGGTGCTTTCATTGAGAGTTCCTCTGTGTTGTCGCTGTTAGGCTTGATGGCTCCTACTATCATCGATAGTGATGCGGTCCAGGACGAGGCTTTTCTCCCCGGACAGATCTTCGTATTCGGCGGCTTTGCACTGCGGGCTAATTCGCTTGGCCATCTGGAGCAGATTGAAAGCTACGCCCCTGGCCATCAGGTCAGACTTGGAAGTTTGAACTACACGGCCGACATCCGCGGAGACTTGATCTTCGACGGATTCGAGCCACAGCCGGGCGCGCCGGACTGTCACGATGGGCATGACCTAGCTCTGCCGCCGAACAGTGCCCCAGAGGCCGCGCCCGCATCAGCTCCGACCCTTAGCTCGGAGCCAACTGCGCCAATCGAGGACAGGTGGTTAGACACCGCCTCAGGGGCTACAGTCTCAACGGCGATCGAGCCGAACACCAGCCTAATCCTCCGCTCAGCCCGTGACTCCAAGGTGTCGGACTCATTTTCTGACTCCGAACCGCCCGTGCCCCTGCCAATCGAATCCGATTGGGCGCCGATCATGGAATTCACCGCTACGGATATCTTTCAGCACTCACCCTTCGGCGACATTCTGAATTCACTAAGGTCTCTCTCTTTGTCAGGAGAGCCCTAGCCGGATTATGGCCAACAGGATTGGGATGCGGACGACGAAGAAATTCGACGCCCACCCACCACCCACTTCGTAGCCACTGTTGATGATTTAACCGACATGCTCGACTTCGACTCCGAAGACATCGACGGTATGGACGACGATGTAGGAGACGAACATGAACCAGCGCCTATAGGGCACTGGAAAGACACCTCGTCATATGACATATACATGGTGGATACACCCAAAGAAGGCAATGGCGACGAGATAGCGGAGGATGACCCCTCCAAGAAACAACCCAAGCGCCGACGTCAGCGGCGCCGCTCTAAGTCCCGCCAAAGCAAAAGTGGCGATACCGGCACAGGAGATAATAACATTCCGGATAGTGCCGAAGACAACAACAATCCCCTCCAGCATGATTTAGAGCAGGAGGATGGAGGAGCCAGCTCTCCTGAGAGAGCGGCAGACGGAGAGGAGGAGGATGACAATTACATGCCCTCCTCCGAAGACGAGGCAAGCCTCGGCGATGGTGAATTCGCCGTACCAGAGGATCCCATCGAACAAGAGTGCTTCAAGCGCTGGCTTATGGCCACGGCAAATAGCCTGAAGAAAAAGCAGCAACAGCTTCAAGTTGATCAAGATCTGCTACCTGACAGATGGACTGAAGTCCTCGCGGCCGAGGAATATAAACTCGAGCACCCCTCCAAGAATTACCCAAAGTGCAGGTTACTACCCCGACTAGAGGAAGAAGCATATGATACGGCTGATCGGCCACCTCGTGGCCGCGATAGAGAGGCATTCCAGCCAAAAGCTCAGCCTCCACCCCGACGCCATTCAAATAAAAAGGCATGGGGAGATACGCCAGACCTGCGAGACATACTGGAGGACAAAGCAAAGCATGCAAGATCGATCTACGGATCACGACGGCGCACAACTCTGCGAGACGATAAACGTCACGCCGGATATAGTAAAAGCAAATCCGGCCAGGCCGAACACAGCGGGCAAGACCCATTCGAGCTGCGTCACGATATAGCCCAATACAGAGGCGCCGCACACCCCTTATGCTTCACAGACGAAGTAATGGAACATCAATTCCCAGAAGGTTTCAAACCTGTAAATATTGAATCATACGACGGCACAACAGATCCCGCAGTATGGATTGAGGATTTCCTCCTCCACATCCACATGGCCCGTGGTGATGACTTACACGCCATCAAATACCTCCCACTAAAGCTCAAAGGACCAGCGCAGCATTGGCTTAACAGCTTGCCAGCAGACTCCATTAGCTGTTGGGAAGATCTGGAAGCCGCATTCCTCGACAAATTTCAGGGCACTTATGTGCGACCACCAGAGGCCGATGACTTGAGCCACATAATTCAGCAGCCAGAAGAGTCGGCCAGGCAATTCTGGACTCGGTTCCTTACAAAGAAAAATCAAATCATCGACTGTCTGGATGCGGAGGCCTTAGCGGCTTTCAAACACAACATCCGAGACGAGTGGCTAGCCCGGCACCTTGGTCAGGAAAAGCCGAAATCTATGGCAGCTCTCACGACGCTCATGACCCGCTTTTGTGCGGGAGAAGACAGCTGGCTGGCTCGCAGTAATAACATATCAAAGAACCATGGTACCTCAGATACCATGTATGGCAATAGCAGGTCACGTCGCAACAAACATAAGCGCCGCATTAACAGCGAAAATACTGAGGATACGACAGTCAATGCCGGATTCAAAGGCTCTAAACCCGGTCAGCGGAAAAAGCCATTCAAACAAAGTACGTCGGGTCCGTCTAGCTTGGACCATATACTCGATCGCTCGTGTCAAATACATGGCACCCCAGACAAGCCAGCCAATCACACCAACAGGGATTGTTGGGTGTTCAAGCAGGCCGGCAAGTTAATTGCCGAAAACAAGGACAAGGGGCCTCATAGCGATGACAAGGAGGAGCCCCTGCAGCCGCACACTAGAGGACAGAAGAGGTTTCCCCCGCAAGTGCGGACGGTGAACATGATATACGCAACCCACATCCCCAAGAGGGAGCGGAAGCGTGCGCTCAGGGACGTATATGCGTTGGAGCCAGTCGCCCCAAAGTTCAACCCTTGGTCCTCCTGCCCGATCACCTTCGATCGAGGGACCACCCCACTAGTATCCATCATGGCGGATTCGCCGCATTGGTCCTAGACCCAATCATTGACGGATTTCACCTCACTCGAGTCCTTATGGATGGCGGCAGCAGCCTGAACCTGCTTTATCAGGACACAGTGCGCAAAATGGGTATAGACCCCTCAAGGATCAAACCCACAAAAACGACCTTTAAGGGCGTCATTCCAGGTGTGGAGGCCCATTGCACAGGCTCAATTACACTGGAAGCGGTCTTCGGATCCTCGGATAACTTCCGAAGCGATGAGTTAATCTTTGATATAGTCCCGTTCCGCAGTGGTTATCACACGCTGCTCGGGCGAACCGCATTTGCTAGATTCAATGCGGTACCGCATTATGCATACCTCAAGCTCAAGATGCCAGGACCTCGCAGAGTTATTACAGTCAATGGAAACACAGAGCGCTCTCTCCAAACAGAGGAGCACACCGCAGCCCTCACAGCAGAAACGCAAAGCAGCCTCTCAAGGCGATCAACCAGTTCGGCGCTTCACAGCCCGGACACCTTCAAGCGCGCTCGAGGCAATCGGCAAATAAACCGCCTAGCGCGATCTGAGCTCGCATAGCAATACGGCGGCCACCCCAATCCCAGCCCAGCGACGAAGCTCGTGCCGCGCATACATAATTACACATTAAAAATACCATGGGCACAGGTGGGGAGGGGGGCACAACTGCGGCACGCCCCAAGACGCGGCCTAAACCGCACTAGGGGCTTCCCGTTTGGTTATTTTCTTTTTCTTTCAGGACCTTAATCTCTAGAAACACTGTCCGACGGCACTATTGCCGAACACATGATGCAGCAACCAAGGAGGCAGACAACTACGTTATACCACGGAATTCCCAGGTTGATTACAGTAACGAGTGAAATATTCAATTTAATATCATTCCTCAGCTTGCCCTTGGAAGGGACATAGTCCTACTCTTTGCTTATCGCACTATCTGTATCACTCTGCTTTAACGCAAATTTTTAATAAACAATGCATGACATTACGACTATTATTGCATTCTTGTTATATATATATATATATGTTCATTAATGATGACTTGCAACCGTACACTACGGTACGGCCAATAAACCAGGGGCTTACGTACCCCACAATGCGGTGTGAAAAGTCCGAACACTTTCACAAGTGCGGCACCCCGAACTTATAGCATTATATGCATCAGCTCCAAATCATGTCTTTGGTCAAATGTTGGGTTTGCCCGGCTCCTATGTTTTGGTACCTTACGTTCCGCTCTATCGGCTAAGGTAGCGCTAGGAGAACTACTGCGATTGTGCCTCGGTTCTGCTGGGTTCAGCACCTCAGTAGAGAAAGCTAAAACTGACTGTCATGATAAGGAGAGAGACTAGTCGCTGTTCGGCGAGGTTTTCAAGTCCCTAAAGACTTATGCCGCTTAGAGCGAGGGGCCGGCCCTGTCTGACTTAAAGGCATGTATCTCACCCCGAATTTGGCCTTCCGAATACCAGGGGCTTCGCCGAATTTAAAATTATAGAATTCTATGGCTAAGTGAGAGTGATAAAGCATTATTAGCCCGGTTGCCTTGTTCACTGTGCTGAGCACCTCCCTCGAAGGACCCAAACATGGGAACAAGAGTGCTCAGGTTTATCCCGAACACCCCAGCACTCGTGGCATGGGGGTAGAAGCCGAGGACTAGCCATCTCTCAGATTGGATAAACATCCAAACAGAAGGTAATATTTTAAATTCCAACAAGCGTTGCATAGCGCATATGAAACAAGTTTTCATACATACAGGATAAAACGAGCAAGTCTCATTCAAATATTACATCTTTTGAACACTCGTCTGCTATGAGACGGGCACCCGGCAGAACACCCTCGTAATACATCTCAGGGTGGCGGTGCTCCTTGCCCTCCGGCGGCCCCTCCTTGATCAGCTTCACGGCGTCCAGCTTGACCCACTGCAATTTCACACGGGCGAAAGCCCGGCGTGCACCTTCAATGCAGACAGATCGCTTGACGACCTCCAGCCGCGGGCAGGCATCTACAAGCCACCTCACCAGGCCGAAGAAGCTATTCGGAAGGGCGTCTCCAGGCCACAACCGGACTATAAAGCTCTTCATGGCCTGATCGGCCGCCTTATGTAGCTCGACCATCTGCTTCAGCTGGTCGCTCATTGGCACCGAATGTCCGGCCTCAGCATACTGAGACCAGAATAGCTTCTCCGTCGAGCTTCCGTCCTCGGCCTGGTAAAATTGTGCGGCATCAGACACACTGCGGGGCAAATCCGCGAATGCTCCTGAAGAGCTCCGGATCCGGGTAAGTAATCGGTAATTTACTTTTACATGATTGCTTTGAATATAGAAAGCCTTACCCGCCGCTATCTTCTTCATCGCGTCGATCTCTTGGAGGGCCTTTTGGGCTTCGGCCTTGGCACTTTTTACACTCTCAAGGGCCGTGGCAAGCTCAGACTCCCGCGTCTTTGAGTCAAGCTCCAATGCCTCGTGCTTCGCCATGAGACCCTGGAGCTCTTGCTGCACCTCGCCCACCCGAGCCTCGTGCTTCTCTCGCTCGGTGCGCTCCTTGGCCGCTTTATCTTCGGCCTTGGTTAGCACTTGCTTCAGGGTCGCCACCTCGGTCGTGGCCCCTGGCAAACATACGATGATCCTGTCATTTTGCAATCGTGTCCTCTTTTATATATACATATCTATAGACAGGGTATTACTTACCCTTGTTCTCCTCGAGCTGCCTCTTGGCAAGGCCGAGCTCTTTCCTGGACCCCTCGAGGTCCTGCTTCAGTACGGCGACCTCCGCAGTCAGTGCGGCGGACGCCAGCAGTGAAGCCTACATATGCATATTGACACACTTATATTAGACTCCTGCGATATTAGTTGATCCTCTGTTCGGCTTTTCTTTTTGAACACCGAACAAAGCATCAGGGGCTACTGTCTATGCGGTAATATTTCTACTACATTTTAAAACACTTACCTCGAAGCCTGTTAGAAGGCTGGCACAGGCTTCAGTCAATCCGCTCTTGGCGGACTGAACCTTCTGGATCACCGCATTCATGATAGTGCGGTGCTCCTCGTCGATGGAAGCGCTGCGAAGCGCTTCCAGTAGATTGTCTGGCGCCTCTGGATGGACAGAGGTCACCGGCACAGGCGTCTTGCCCCTCTTAGAAGGAGGCCGCCTGCCCGAGCCTGGAACCGCTGGAGGTCTCGACATGGTGTTCGACTGAGGGCCGAACTCGGAGCTCTCAGGGCCCCGTCCCCTCGGCTCCCGGAGTCCGGAAGGTCGCCTTGAGGTGCCTCCGGGACTGTCTCCCCTCGATCCGGTGCCTCTTGAGACAACACCTCGGCGTCGTCGGCAGCATGAGGGGAGGTGGCGGTCGGGACTGGATCGCTGTCCATGTCCGACAAGCCCAAGGAGCCGTCCGACGATACTGGCTCGTGGCGGCCTGCATAATTGTGTTCGGCGTTAGGGAAAGCAGTGCGACAAAGGAATCCTATGGGTTACTCTGGTATTTGAATACTTACCATCTCCCCGGGGGCTTGGCCCTGGGCAACCACTCGTCTTCGCCTTCGTCGGCGGCGGTGGAGCTGTCTGGAAGGAGAGTCCTTCCCTTCTTGGACCCTTCGGCCCACCAGTTGGGGCGGCCTTCCTTTTCCTGTCTCCCCCAGTCGGTGGGGGAGCATCTTCTTCTTCTTCTTCCTCGTCTTCGGGGGAAGAGTGTGCCGCAGAGTCATCGGACGGTGAGTCCGACGACGCCTAGAGTCGGGAACTCTTTCGGGTTCCCTTGGCCTTCTTGGTCTTCTCCGGCACCGTATAAGGGGCCGGAGTCAACATCTTCACCAGAAGAGCGTCTGCGGGGCCTTCGAGCAAAGGAGCCGAACAGTTGATCTGTCCGGCCATCTTCTGCCAGTCCTGTCAAAGGTACGGGAGTTTAGATCCCGCATAGAGTCAATCTATAAAAAAATAAGTATCATGTGAAAGGTAAAGCAGCTTACCGCACTGGCTTGGCGCTTCGCGCTGAATCCGCGATCCTCAGTAATAGGAGGGGGGACCTCGGCACTTTTGAACAGCACCCTCCAGGCATCTTCATGAGTCGTGTCGAAGAGCCTGTTCAGAGTTCGGTGCTGCGATGGGTCGAACTCCCACAAGTTGAACTCCCGTTGTTGGCATGGGAGGATCCGGCGGATGAGCATAACTTGGACTATGTTGACAAGCTTGAGCTTCTTGTTCACCATGTTTTGAATACATGTTTGGAGTCCGGTCAGCTCTTCCGAACTACCCCAGGACAGGCCCTTCTCTTTCCAGGAGGTGAGCCGCGTGGGGATGCCAGATCGGAACTCGGGGGCCGCTGCCCATACAGGGTCGCGCGGCTCGGTGATGTAGAACCACCCCGATTGCCACCCCTTTATGGTTTCCGCAAAGGAGCTCTCGAGCCATGTTATGTTGGGCATCTTGCCCACCATGGCGCCTCCGCACTCCGCCTAGCGGCCGTCCACCACCTTCGGCTTGGCATTGAAGGTCTTCAGCCATAAGCCAAAGTGGGGTTTGATGCGGAGGAAGGCCTCGCACACGATGATAAACGCCGAGATGTTGAGGATGAAGTTCGGGGCTAGATCGTGGAAATCCAGGCCGTAATAGAACATGAGCCCCCGGACGAATGGATGGAGAGGGAATCCCAGTCCGCGGAGGAAATGGGTGAGGAATACTACCCTCTCATGGGGCCTGGGGGTGGGGATGAGCTGCCCCTCATCTGGGAGCCGGTGCGCGATGTCGTCGGGCAGGTATTCGGCTCTTCTCAGTTTCTTGATGTCTCCCTCCGTGACGGAGGAGACCACCCACCTGCCTCCCGCTCCGGACATGATTGGAGAAGGTTGAGGTGGGAAGTGTGGACTTGGGCGCTAGAGCTTGAGTGTGCGAAAACGGATGAGCAAAGGAGGAAGAGGGCGTGGATAGAAAGGTGAATCCCCTTATCCCTTTATATGGGCGGATGGAGCTAAGCGTCCCCACTTGCCTGGTAAAACTCGCTTATCCCCCAAGCGCCGCAATTGATGGCACGGTTGGGTTACCCATGCCCGTATTGATGAGAATCCCGTAATAAGGGGACACGATCTCTGCTTTGACAAGACGTGTTGAAAAACTGCCTCGCGTTATGTGCGGGGCTGGTTAAAGGGAACGGTTCGAATAATCACCGGGCCAGGGCATGACGTCATACTGTTAAGACAAGTCAGCACATTAGATCTGCGAAAATATTATTCTCTCTACGGTGGAATGTGGAACTTATTTTGCAGGGTCGGACACTATCCTCGTATTCAAATTCTTCTGTGATGTATTCGGAGAAGGAACCTGCCTTGCAATGCCGAAGACAATACTGCGCGCCGGACTCATCATCATTGAAGCCTGGTTCAGGGGCTACTGAGGGAGTCCTGGATTAGGGGGTCTCCGGACAGTCGGACTATCTCCATTGGCCGGACTGTTAGACTATGAAGATACAAGATTGAAGACTTCGTCTCGTGTCCAGATGGCGTTGAAGGCAAGCTAGGCAATACGGATATGGATATCTCCTCCTTTGTAACCGACCTTATGTAACCCTAACCCTCTCCGGTGTTTACATAAACCGAAGGGTTTTAGTCCGTAGGACAACAACCACAACATACAATCATACCATAGGCTAGCTTCTAGGGTTTAGCCTCTCCGATCTCGTGGTAGATCTACTCTTGTACTACCCATATCATCAATATTAATCAAGCAGGACGTAGGGTTTTACCTCCATCAAGATGGCCCGAACCTGGGTAAAACATTGTGACCCCTGCCTCCTATTACCATCGGGCCTAGACGCACAGTTCGGGACCCCCTACCCGAGATCCGCCAGTTTTGACACCGACAGGTGGCAAGAAGGATTTCTGGCACCGTTGCCGGGGAGATTCGCGCCAAGTCAAGTCAAGTCAAGACATACCAAGTACTCATCACAAACTCTTATTCCTCGCATTACATTATTTGCCATTTGCCTCTCGTTTTCCTCTCCCCCACTGCACCCTTGCCATTTAATTCGCCCTCTTTTCCTCTCTCCCTCTCTCTCTCCGTTCCCCTTCTCTTTTTCTATTTGCCTTTTTGTCCGTTTCTTGTTTGCTTGTGTGTTGGATTGCTTGCTTGTCACGATGGCTCAAGATAATACTAAATTGTGTGACTTTGCCAATACCAACAATAATGATTTTATTAGCACTCCAATTGCTCCTCTTACCGATGCTGAATCTTGTGAAATTAATACTGCTTTGCTGAATCTTGTCATGAAAGATCCGTTTTCTGGCCTTCCTAGTGAAGATGCCGTTACCCATCTAAACAACTTTGTTGATTTGTGTGATATGCAAAAGAATAAAGATGTGGATAATGATATTGTTAAATTGAAGCTTTTCCCGTTTTCGCTTAGAGATCGTGCTAAAGCTTGGTTTTCGTCTTTGCCTAAAAATAGTATTGATTCATGGAATAAGTGCAAAGATGCTTTTATCTCTAAGTATTTTCCTCCCGCTAAGATCATCTCTCTTAGAAACGATATTATGAATTTTAAGCAACTTGATCATGAACATGTTGCACAATCTTGGGAGAGGATGAAATCAATGATACGTAATTGCCCATCACATGGTTTGAATATTTGGATGATTATACATAATTTTTATGCCGGATTGAATTTTGCTTCTAGAAATCTTTTAGATTCGGCCGCGGGAGGCAATTTTATGGAAATTACTTTAGGAGAAGCTACCAAACTCCTAGATAATATTGTGGTTAATTATTCTCAATGGCACACTGAAAGATCTACTAGTAAAAAAGTGCATGCAATTGAAGAGATTGATGTTTTGAGTGGAAAGATGGATGAACTTATGAAATTGTTTGCTAATAAGAGTGCTCCTACTGATCCTAATGATATGCCTTTGTATACCTTGATTGATAATAATAATAAATCTATGGATGTGAATTTTGTTGGTAGGAACAATTTTGGTAATAACGCGTATAAAGGTAATTTTAATTCTAGGCCGTTTCCTAGTAATTCCTCTAATAATTATGGTAATTCCTACAACAATTCCTATGGAAATTATAATAAGATGCCCTCTGGTTTTGAATCTAATATTAAAGAATTTATTACTTCACAAAAGAGTTTCAATGCTTTGATTGAAGAAAAATTGCTTAAGATTGATGAGTTGGCTAGGGACGTGGATAGAATTTCTCTTGATGTTGATTCTTTGAAACTTAGATCTATTCCACCTAAGCATGATATCAATGAGTCTCTCAAAGCCATGAGAATTTCCATTGATGAGTGCAAAGAAAGAACCGCTAGGACGCGTGCTAAGAAAGATTGCTTTGTGAAAGCATGTTCTTCTAGTTTTCATGAAAATAAGGATGAAGATCTGAAAGTTATTGATGTGTCCCCTATTAAATATTTGTTTTGCAATATGAATCTTGAAAATTATGGGGCTGAAGATGAGCCACCTTTACCTAGAAGGCGTTCCAAAAATTCAGAGTCTTTAGATCTTGATGCTAAAATTGTTAAAAGAGGGATCGAAGAGATTCAAATGTTAGCTATCAATGAACCCATTATTTTGGATTTCAAGGAATTTAATTATGATAATTGTTCTTTGATAGATTGTATTTCCTTGTTTCAATCCGTGCTAAATTCTCCTCATGCTTATAGTCAAAATAAATCTTTTACTAAACATATCATTGATTCTTTGATGCAATCTTATGAAGAAAAACTTGAGTTGGAAGTTTCTATCCCTAGAAAACTTTATGATGAGTGGGAACATACAATAAAAATTAAAATTAAAGATCATGAGTGTTATGCTTTGTTTGATTTCGGTGCTAGTGTTTCCACGATTCCGAAAACTTTATATGTGATTTGCTAGGTTTCCGTGATTTTGATGATTGTTCTTTTAACTTGCACCTTGCGGATTCCACTATTAAGAAACCTATGGGAAGAATTAATGATTTTATTATTGTTGAAAATAGGAACTATGTGCCCGTAGATTTCATTGTTCTTGACATAGATTGCAATCCTTCATGTCCTATTATTCTTGGTAGACCTTTCCTTAGAACGATTGGTGCAATTATTGATATGAAGGAAGGGAACATTAAATTCTAATTTCCATTAAGGAAAGGCATGGAACACTTCCCTAGAAAGAAAATTAAATTACCTTATGAATCTATTATGAGAGACACTTATGGATTGCCTACCAAAGATGGCAATACCTAGATCTATCTTCGCATTTATGCCTAGTTAGGGGCGTTAAACGATAGCGCTTGTTGGGAGGCAACCCAATTTTATTTTTATTCCTTTCTTTTTGCTCCTGTTTAATAATAAATAATTTATATAGCCTCTTTTTTTGTGTTTAATTAGTGTTTGTGGCAAGTAGAACCGTTGGGAAGACTTGGGGAAACTCTTCTTGATCTTGCTGTAAAAAACAGAAACTTTAGCGCTCACGAGAATTGCTGCCATTTTTATTTGAAAGGTTCTATTGAGTTAACTTTTTTCAGATGATTAATAGATAAATTCCTCACATACAGAAATTTATTTTAGAATTTTTGGGGTTCCATTACTTGCGTTAGCTACAGATTACTATAGACTGTTCTGTTTTTGACAGATTCGGTTTTTCTTGTGTTGATTGCTTATTTTGATGAATCTATGGCTAGTAAAAGAGTTTATAAACCATAGAGAAGTTGGAATACAGTAGGTTTAACACCAATATAAATAAAGAATGAGTTAATTACAGTACCTTGAAGTGGTGTTTTGTTTTCTTTTGCTAACGGAGCTCACGAGATTTTCTATTTTGAGTTTTGTGTTGTGAAGTTTTCAAGTTTTGGGTAAAGATTTGATGAATTATGGAACAAGGAGTGGCAAGAGCCTAATCTTGGGGATGCCCATGGCACCCCAAGGTAAAATTCAAGGACACCAAAAATCCTAAGCTTGGGGATGCCCCGGAAGGCATCCCCTCTTTCGTCTTCGTCTATCGGTAACTTTACTTGGAGCTATATTTTTATTCACCACATGATATGTGTTTTTCTTGGAGCGTCTTGTATGATTTGAGTCTTTGCTTTTGAGTTGTAAGTAGATAAAGTGTGATGATCATCATTATTAGAGCATTGTCCCAAGTGAGGAAAGGATGATGGAGACTATGATTCCCCCACAAGTCGGGATGAGACTCCGGACGAAAAAAGGGCCAAAAATGAAAAAAAGAAAGAAGGCCCAAAGAAAAAAATGAGAGAAAAAGAGATAAGGGACAATGTCACTATCCTTTTTCCACACTTGTGCTTCAAAGTAGCACCATGATCTTCATGATAGAGAGTCTCATATGATATCACTTTCATATACTAGTGGGAATTTTTCATTATAGAACTTGGCTTGTATATTCCAATGATGGGCTTCCTCAAATTGCCCTAGGTCTTCGTGAGCAAGCAAGTTGGATGCACACCCACTTAGTTTCTTTTGTTGAGCTTTCATACACTTATAGCTCTAGTGCATCCGTTGCATGGCAATCCCTACTCACTCACATTGATATCTATTAATGGGCATCTCCATAGCCTGTTGATACGCCTAGTTGATGTGAGACTATCTTCTCCTTTTTGTCTTCTCCACAACCACCATTCTATTCCACCACAGTGCTATATCCATGGCTCACACTCATGTATTGCGTGAAGATTGAAAACGTTTGAGAACATCAAAAGTATGAAACAATTGCTTGGCTTGTCATCGGGGTTGTGCATGATTTAAATATTTTGTGTGGTGAAGATAGAGCATAGCTAGACTATATGATTTTGCAGGGGTAACTCTCTTTGGCCATGTTATTTTGAGAAGACATAATTGCTTAGTTAGTATGCTTGAAGTATTATTATTTTTATGTCAATATTAAACTTTTATCTTGAATCATATGGATCTGAATATTCATGCCAAAATAAAGAAAAATTACATTGAGAAACATGTTAGAAAGCATTCCACATCAAAAATTATTCTTTTTATCATTTACCTACTCGAGGATGAGCAGGAATTAAGCTTGGGGATGCTGATACGTCTCCAACGTATCTAGAATTTTTGATTGCTCCATACTATTATATTATCTATTTTGGATGTTAATGGGCTTTATTTTACATTTTTATATCATTTTTGGGACTAACTACTAACCGGAGGCCCAGCCCAAATTGCTATTTTTTTGCCTATGTTAGGGTTCCGAAGAAAAGGAATATCAAACGGAGTCCAAATGGAATGAAACCTGCGGGAACGTGATTTTCTCAACAAACGTGATCCAGGAGACTTGGAGTGGCCGTCAAGAAACAAGGGAGGAAGGCACGAGGCAGGGGGGCGCGCCCTCCACCCTTGTGGGCCCTCCGTTGCTCCACCGACGTACTTCTTCCTCCTATATATATCCACGTACCCCCCGAACATCCAAGAGCACCACGAAAACCTAATTCCACCACCGCAACCTTCTGTCCTCGAGGGATCCCATCTCGGGGCCTTTTCCGGAGCTCCACCGGAGGGGGCATTGATCATAGAGGGCTAGTACATCAACTCCATGGCCTCTCCGGTGATGTGTGAGTAGTTTACTTCAGACCTTCGGTTCCATAGTTATTAGCTAGATGGCTTTTCTCTCTCTCTTTGGATCTCAATACAAAGTTCTCCTTGATTTTCTTGGAGATCTATTCAATGTAATCTTATTTTGTGGTGTGTTTGTCGAGATCCGATGAATTGTGGGTTTATGATCTAGATTATATATGAACAATATTTGATTCTCCTCTGAATTCTTTTATGTATGATTGGTCTATCTTTGCAAGTCTCTTCGAATTATCAGTTTGGTTTGGCCTACTAGATTGATCTTTCTTGCAATGGGAGAAGTGCTTAGCTTTAGGTTCAATCTTGCGGTGTCCTTTCCCAGTGATAAAAAGGGAACTGATACGTATTGTATTGTTGCCATCGAGGATAAAAAGATGGGGTTTATATCATATTGCATGAGTTTATCCCTCTACATCATGTCATCTTCCTTAAAGCATTACTCTATTCTCTTGAACTTAATACTCTAGATGCATGCTGGATAGCGGTCGATGTGTGGAGTAATAGTAGTAGATGCAGAATCGTTTCGGTCTACTTGTCTCGGACATGATGCCTATATACATGATCATACCTAGATATTCTCATAACTATGCTCAATTCTATCAATTGCTCGACTGTAATTCGTTTACCCACCGTAATACTTATGCTCTTGAGAGAAGCCACTAGTGAAACCTATGGCCCCGGGTCTATCTTCCGTTATATTAATCTTCCAATACTTAGTTATTTCTATTGCCTTTTATTTTACTTTGCATCTTTTATTTCTCTTTATCATAAAAGTACCAAAAATATTATCTTATCATATCTATCAGATCTCACTTTTGTAAGTGACCGTGAAGGGATTGACAACCCCTTTTTCACGTTGGTTGCGAGGTTCTTATTTGTTTGTGTAGGTGCGCGGGACAATATATCTCGGAATGGCCATGGAAAATCCATAATAGGTAGGTATGGTGGATGTTTTGAGGAAGATATAATAAGCTTATGTGTGATAGAGCATATCATATCATGGGGTTTGGATGCACCGTCGAAGTTTGCATTGACTCTCGATGTGAGAAAGGGCAATGCACGGTACCGTAGAGGCTAGCAAATTGCAAAAAGGTAAGAGTGCGTATAATCCATAGGCTCACATTAGTTATAAAGAACTCATATACTTATTGCAAAATTTTATTAGCCCTCGAAGCAAAGTACTACTACGCATGCCCCTAGGGGGATAGATTGGTAGGAAAAGACCTTCACTCGTCCCCAACCGCCACTCATAAGGAAGACAGTCAATAATAAATCATGCTCCAACATCATAGCATAACGAGAGACTATACGTGCATGCTTCGGGAATCACAAACCTTAACACAAATATTCTTACTAAACACAACCGTTTACTAGTACCTCGCACATATTCCATCTCTATATCGCAAAACTATTGCAAGGAATCAAACATATCATACTCAGTGATCCATAAGTTTTATGTAGGATTTTATGACTAACCATGCAATTGACCAATTCCTGTTGACTCTCTAAATAGATATAAGTGAAGCATGAGAGTTTAATTTTTTATACAAAAGACCATGCTCTAACAAATATAAGTGAAGCAAAAGAGCATTCTTCAAACGACGGTTTTCTATGTGAAGATAAACAGGCAATCCAAACTTCAAATGATATAAGTGAAGCACATGAAGCATTCTATAAAGCCATACTCAAAAGATATAAGTGAAGTGCAATGAGCATTCTATAAATCAACCATGGACTATCTCATACCATCATGGTGCATGAAAGGAAAATGAAAACTAAAAGCAAAAGACGCTCCAAGATTCACACATATCACATGAACGAAACGAAACCGAAAACAAACCAATACTTGTTGAAGAAAGATGGGATGCCTTCCGGGGCATTCCCAAGCTTAGATGATTGAGTATCCTTGAATATTTACTTGGGGTGCCTTGTGCATCCCCAAGCTTGAGCTCTTGCCTCTCCTCCTTCTCCTCATATCGAGACCTCCTCAATATTTGATCACTTCATCCACACAAAACTCAACAGAAAGTTCGGTAAGATCTGTTAGTATAATAAAGCAAATCACTACTGTAAGTACTGTTGCAAACGAATTCATATTTTGTTTTTGCATTGTAGCTACTTTAATATAACTTTTTCATGGCTTAATCCACTGGTATAATCAATAGTTTCATCAAAACAAGCAAAACAATGCATCAAGAACAGAATCTGTCTTAAACAGGACAGTCTGTAGTAATCTGAACATTCACCATACCTATGGTACTCCAAACATTCTGAAACAATTAGGAAAAATAAAAAATCTGTATAGAAAGACAGTGCAAAATTTTCAGAACCGTTTGACATTCCAGTAAAAAATGTAAAATCACGCACTACAGCCAAAGTTTCGGTTTTGCACCACACAAACCAACAAGCAATGTAAACATCCTAAAGGCAAATCTTGGCACATTATTTTTATAATACAATGGAATTGTACAAGGGGATAGTTATTTTTGTTTAAAAGTTTCTGTAAGTCAAGATTCACAAAGTTTCCATGGGCATGAACAAAGTTCAAGGCATGCTCCCGCTTCCACGGTGCTCATCCTTCTCACTTTCACTTTTCTTTTTGTGAAGTTTTAAGTTACCCTCTATATTTTTTGTTTTTAAACTTTATAAAAGCACTCAACAGAAATAAATGACTCTCTAAAACTTCCGGGTTGTCTCCCTGGCAGCGCTTTCTTTAAATCCATTAAGCTAGGCATAAAGTGCTCAAGTAATGAATCCACCCGGATCCCAAGGTATATCAAAGCCAATTTGAATCAACAATGATTTAGCATTTAGTAGTGAGAACAAAGCAACATATATCAAGCAATGACGAAGTCTAACTGTCTTCCTATCCGTCGGCATGTCATACAAGAACAATTCATGCACATCAAGTAAAGGCCAATTCATAACATAAGCAGTTTCTTGCCATTTTATCGTGTTGGAAACATAGAGAGGTGGAGATGTAGTTCCTCTCTCATAATAATTGCAAGTGGGAGGATCAAGCACATGCATATTATATTAATCAAACTCATCATGTGTAATGGTAGAATGCAACCCATCAATATAATCCTTAACAAGAGCAAACTTCTCCGATATAGTGTAGTTGGGAGAATTCAAAAAGATAATAGGACTATCATGTGTGGGTGCAATAGCAACAATTTCATGTTTAACATAAGGAACAATAGCAAGTTCATCTCCATAAGCATAATTTAAGTTGGCATCATGGCCACAAGCATAGCAAGCATCAACCAAAAGGGATATTTCAAACGAATCAACATGATCATAGCAATTATCATGGCATTCATCCTTCGGTAAGAATGAAGGGGAATTAAACAATGTATGAGTTGGAGGGTTACTCTCATTAGAAGGCGGGCACGGGTGATCAATCCGGTCTTCCTTCACTTGTTCTTCGCTCTCCTCATCATCTTTTTCATCCAATTAGCTCACAATTTCATCAATTTCTTCTTTCATAGACCCCTGCAAAACATTAGTCTCTTTTTGCACAACGGAGACTCTCTCAATAAATTCATCAATATCGGAATTGAATTTATAATTATCATAGCAATATTAAAGGATAGCAAAATTTTCAGGTCTATAAACGAATCATCAAAATCTTCATACTTTCTAGACAAAGATTCAATTTCATGAGCACCCTTAAAAGCAACAAATTCTTCTATTTGTTCCACATCATAATAATCATATATACCATTAGCATCAGAAGCCAAGGTTTCATTATCATTAAATTCACATGAAAAGGGAAGATTTGGAGCATTCATCCTAGAGCAACAAGTATAATCATATCTCTGGCACAAATTCCAAGCATACCAATGCAACATATGAATTTGATCCCATAATAGTTTCCCTTTTTGTGTCAAGCGATAATCCCTAAAGTATTCACATTGATCCAACATTACTCCCATTATATAGTTGAATGGGGTTTTCTTAGGATTATCAAAGTAGTGCATACTATTTTTCACATAACGAGCATCGAGGGTTTTAGGAGGTTCTTGCTACCTCTTGAGCACTGCGTTGGTTTTCTCTTGAAGAGGAAAGGGTGATACAGTAAAGTAGCGTAAGTAATTCCCTCATTTTTTGAGAACCAAGGTATCAATCAAGTAGGAGATCACGCTCGAGTCCCACGCACCTACACAAACAAACAAGAACCTCGCAACCAACGCGATAAAGGGGTTGTCAATCCCTTCACGGTGACTTATGAGAGTGAGATCTGATAGATACGATAAGATAATATTTTTGGTATTTTTATGATAAAGAGAAATAAAGATGCAAAGTAAAATAAACGGCAATATAAATAGCTAAGTATTGGAAGATTAATATGATGGAAGATAGACCCGGGGGCCATAGGTTTCACTAGTGGCTTCTCTCAAGAGCATAAGTATTACGGTGGGTAAACGAATTACTGTCGAGCAATTGATATAATTGAGCATAGTTATGAGAATATCTAGGTATGATCATGTATATAGGCATCACGTCCGTGACAAGTAGACCGAAACGATCTGCATCTACTACTATTACTACACACATCGACCGCTATCCAGCATGCATCTAGAGTATTAAGTTCATAAGAACATAGTAATGCTTTAAGTAAGATGACATGTTGTAGAGGGATAAACTCATGCAATATGATATAAACCCCATCTTTTTATCCTCGATGGCAACAATACAATACGTGCCTTGCTGCCCCTGCTTTCACTGGGAAAGGACACCGCAAGATTGAACCCAAAGCTAAGCACTTCTCCCATTGCAAGAAAGACCAATCTAGTAGGCCAAACCAAATTGATAATTCGAAGAGACTTGCAAATATAAACCAATCATACATAAAAGAATTCAGAGGAGATTCAAATATAGTTCATAGATAAACTTGATCATAAACCCACAATTCATCGGATCTCGACAAACACACCTGTAAGTGCATCTAGCGCCACCCCTAGTTGGTTTTGGAGTATTGACGACAAACCTAGTTGAGGGACTAATGTGTTTGTGAGAATTGCAGGATAACACAGGTAGAAGTCCCTCATTGATTCGGTTTTACTACCAGAGATGACCCCTAAAAATGTATGAAGACATTGAAGTCAAAGGTGGTATATGAAGATATTCACATTGAAGACTATGACAAGAGAAGACACGTATGAAGCCTATGGAGCTCGAAGACTTAGATCTTTCGTAGTTCTTTTTCTTTTGTGTTGAGTCATAGGAACCACCGTACTGTTAAGTGGGGTCCAAGAGAACCAGTCAGAATGACTGAAGTGATGCCTAAACCAAAAACCTATGTCTTCGAGTGAAGACTATGAGAGCGAATCTTGTCCAGAGTCGGACAAGTCAGCTTTGCTTGTAGCCCAAGTAAAGTTGCCGTGTGAGTTTGAAATCTGACCGTTGGAACACGTGTCAGTTCCTTAGTGACCCAGGGTCATTTTGGACAAATCAGGTCGGGTTGCCAAGTGGCTATAAATAGCCCACCCCCTACAACCATAAACGGTTGGCTGCTCAGATTGAGAAGTACGGCTTTTGTCGTTTGAGAGCAACCCACCTCGAAGCCTTTGAGAGAGAATTCCTTGCGAGGATAAAGCCCTAACCACCAGAGCCAGAGAGAATTGGGCATCACTTAAGTCTTCTTGTCTGTGTGATCTGAAGACTTATTACACTTGAGGACTGTGCATCCTCCAGCCGGTTAGGCGTCGCGTTCTGAGCATCCAAGAGACATTGTGGATTGCCGGTGAACGAAGTCTGTGAAGGTTTGGGAGTCTACCTTGAAGACTTACCAGAGTGATTGGGCGAGGTCTATGTGACCTTAGCTCAAGGAGAATACGGTGAGGACTGGGTGTCCTGAGCTGCGTGTTCAGGACTGGGTGTCCGGGACTGTGTGTCCTAAGGTTTAAATACCTAGCCGCCCCAACCAGACGTACAGTTGTCCACAGCAACTGGAACTGGTCCAACAAATCATTGTCTTCAACGAGTCACTGGTTTCATCTTCACTTCCCTTTACTTACTGTTACTCCTTGTGAAGTCATTGTATGTTTGCACTATCATTTGTCTTCACTGAGTGACTGCGTGTTCTGTTTGGCTTCACAATATCTTCCTACCTGATCCTTACTACCTAGCTGCTATTAGTCTTTGTGCTTTCACTTCATTGAATACTTGACTATGGTTTGCCTAGTGTAGTCTACCTTCCGCTGCATGGTAATAGGTTTAATTTTATCGTTTTCTTCAAAACTTCTATGTTCTGAAGACTTTCATAAAAATCGCCTATTCACCCCCCTCTAGTCGATATAACGCACTTTCAATTGGTATCAGAGCAAGGTGCTCCCTTGTTCTGTGTGATTCGGTTTAACCACCTGGAGTTTTAGCTATGTCGACTGCAGGGATAATTAAAGTCTCCGCTGCGTGCCCCGTCTTCGATGGAACTGAATATCCCTACTGGAAGAATAAGATGCGCATGCATCTTGAAGCCATTGACGTCGACCTATGGTATGTCGTCGAGAACGGCGTTCCCAAGGCTGGAGAAGGTGTCACTGCTGCTGATGTCAAGAAATTCGTTCAACTGGACTCTACTGCCAAGAATATCATCTGTGGTCATCTGACCAAAGGACAGTATGGCCGTGTGAGTGCTTTGAAGACATCCAAGCTGGTCTGGGACTGGCTCTCCAAGGTCAATGAAGGCATCTCAACCCAGAGAGATCAGAGAATCAGTGTCCTTCGCAACCTCTTCAACCGCTTCAAGCGAAATGACAATGAGAATGTCCAGCACACATTTGACCGACTCACTGACATCACAAATGAGCTTCAAGCCCTCGGCGCCACTGAGATTACCAAACACGAAGTCGTCAAGACGCTGCTGAGATCACTTGATAGTTCGTTTGACATCTTGGCCCTGATGATTCAAGAACGTCCTGATTTCAAGACACTCGATCCGTCTGACATACTTGAGAGGCTCAACACACATGAGTTTCAGCTTTCGGAGAAAAGAGATATCTACGGTCCAAACTATGGGCGAACTCGTGCCTTGAAGGCAAAAGCTGTCTCCTCATCTGAAGAAGAATCTGACAGCAGTTCTGATGATCCTGAAGACATTGGAAGGGAACTTGCTATGCTTGTCAAGAAGTTCCAAAAATTCACCAAGAAGAAAGGCTTCAGAAAGTCTTCTCGATCAAGTTCAAGGAATGATGAAGCTCCTGCTCATGACTACAAGAAGAAAACATGTCACAAGTGCAAGAAACTTGGCCACTTCATCTCTGAGTGTTCACAGTGGGACAATGAGAACATAAAGAAGAAGAAGAGCAAGGAATATGACTCTGACGACAAGAAGAAGAAGAAGAAATACTCAAAGTCTTTTTCCAAGTCTTCCTCAAAGTCTTCATCACATAAGAAGAGTTCAACTGGCAAGGCACGTGCGTTTGTTGGCAAGGAAATGGATTCAGAGGAGGAGTCTGCTTCTGAGGAGGCGGAGGTGGAGTCTGAGGAGGAATCCGACTCAGGCGTCGCAAGTCTGGCTACAGCATACGTTGCCAAGTCCATCTTCAACACTGAAGACAATGACTTCATCACCGACACCGATGCAAATGACAAGGACTACTCCGCTTCTACCTACTGCTTCATGGCACGCGGTGCCAAGGTAAACACACGCACTACTCACTATCAAACATCTAGTGACGATGACTCTGATTGTGGTTCAAAACCTAGCTACAAAACACTTGCTAAAATTGCAACTGAACAACAGAAAGCTATGGAACATATTCAAAAACTGTTAGACAGAAGCGATGATCTGTTAGGTGCTGAAATGACTCGATCTGAATCCTTAATTGAAGACATAAAAAATCTTCACGTTAAGTATCAGGAACTTGAAAGTCGTCATGAAACTCTCTCAACAACTCATGAAAAGCTTTCCTATGATTATCTTCAAAGGAAGCAAGATCTTGAGAAATTGAGAGCGGTTCATGAAGATCTTCAAACGGAAAACGAGTCACTTCGCGCCAAACAGATCAGTCCCGCTCAGGAAGGATTTGAACCACCATGTCTTAAATGCATTGAGCGTGATAATGCTACTTCTGTTGCTGAATGTTCTACTGCTACTGCTGTTGCAATATCTTCAACTGTTGATGTGGTAACTAACCCCTCTGCTGAGGATACCACCGCTATTGCTGATGAGAATGCTAGGTTGAAGACATTGCTTGAAACAGGGATGTACAAAAGTCTTAAAGGGCATCAGACGCTATGTGATGTCCTGAAAAAGCAGATTCTGAACCGAAACCCTAGGAAAGAGGGTGTAGGGTTCGTAAGGAAAATGAATGCAGATGGCTCTTACTGGAAACCTGAGCAGTACCCCAAAACCATGTGGGTTGCTGCAAAGGAACCTTCAGCAAGATCCATCCAATCTATCTGGCTTCACTTGTGCTAACCCCATTATCATTGATGAATCCTTTGATGCAAACTATATACTGTTTAAGAATCAGAATGCTGAAGTGTTTGCCAGGTACATTGGTACTAACTGCAGGAATGGACCGCCTATGAAGAAGATCTGGGTTCCGAAAAGGTGTCTGGAGAGTCTTCCTGTGAATGTCATCATGACACCTCACGTGAAGAAGACAAACCTCAGACCAAGGGCTTCATACGATCCAAAGGCTTCATACAGACAGAGGACTCACCTGAGTCGCACTAACGCAAATGTTTTGCAGGGAAATCATACTCAGGCATATGAATATGAGAGCGGTTCATCAAACCGCCATGTTCATAAGACCAAGAACTATTCTGCTTATTCTTATGAGTACTATTGTCCGCCTGCAAGACTGTTTGCTAAGGCTTCAAAGCCAAAATTCTCAGATGCTGCACTTAGACTTATTGCTTCTAAGCCACCCTTGAAGATGTGGGTGGTTAAGAAGGCTTAACTCTCTTTTGCAGGGAAAGGTCTCCAGCAGAAAACCAAAATTGTCTGACGCTATTGCTGGGGACCTTAAACATCTTGTAGGGCGCAAGATCAAATGCCCAAATGGTCTTACTATGTACTTCGTACCTGAATCGCTTGCTACTCTCCCTATTAGTCCTAACCTGGATCTAAGCTTTCATAACCCATTGGTTCATCAAATGTTTTTGCTTCACAATGCTCTTGGTGAAGCCTATCCCCCTAACTGCACTGTAGGGTATGACACCAGCGTCTTCAGAATGGATTATTGACAGTGGGTGTACAAATCACATGACTGGCAAAAGAAGTCTTCTTATGGACTCAACCTTACGTCCATCCGACAAGAGCCACATCACATTTGCTGACACTGGTAAAAGTAAGGTATTGGGTCTAGGTAGAGTTGCAATCTCAAGGGATCAGCACATGGATAAAGTCATGCTTGTTGAATCCCTTGGCTTCAACTTAATGTCTGTCTCAATGCTTTGCGATTTGAACATGATCGTAATGTTTGGAAAATATCGTTGCCTTGTACTAATGGAATCTGACAAGTCTCTAGTGTTTGAAGGGTATCGAAAAGATGATTTGTACGTGGTAGATTTCTCAGCAGGGCCACAGCTTGCAGTATGTCTTCTAGCAAAGGCTTCAGAATGCTGGCTCTGGCATCGGAGGCTTGGACATGCTGGCATGAGGAACCTCCACACCCTTGCGAAGAAGAAGCATGTCATAGGCATCAAGGGCGTCAAGTTCAAGAAAGACCACTTATGCTGTGCCTGTGAAGCAGGGAAGATGACGAGGGCCAAACATCCCTCGAAGACAATCATGACTACTACTCGACCCTTCGAACTGCTTCACATGGATCTTTTCGGTCCCACTCATTACTCAACTCTAACTACTACTGCTTGCCTCTATGGCTTCGTTATTGTTGATGATTATTATAGATATACTTGGGTGCACATAATCCTTTACAAGACTGAAGTGCAGGATGTCTTCAGACGCTTCGCCAATCGAGCTATGAACAATTTTGGCGCCAAGATAAAGCACATCAGAAGTGACAATGGCACTGAATTCAAGAACACTGGCCTTGATACATATCTTGATACCTTGGGCATCACACATGAATTCTCAGCCCCGTACACGCCACAGCAGAATGGCGTCGTCGAACGCAAGAACAGAACACTAATTGAGATGGCCAGAACGATGCTAGATGAATACAAGACCCCAAGAAAATTCTGGCCCGAAGCCATTGATACTGCATGCCATACAATCAACCGTGTTTATCTTCACAAGCTACTGAACAAGACATCTTATGAGCTCCTTACTGGCAAAAAGCCAAATGTCAGTTACTTCAGAGTATTTGGCGCAAGGTGCTGGATCAAGGACCCACATCACACCTCAAAATTTGCACCAAAAGCACATGAGGGTTTTATGCTTGGATATGGAAAGGATTCGCACTCCTATAGAGTCTTCAATGTCTTTCATTACAAAGTGGTTGAAACAGTGGATGTGTGGTTCGATGAGACCAACAGTTCACAAAGAGAGCAGCTGCCAAATGTGCTAGATGAAGTTCCATCCAGTGAATCAATCAAGCTAATGGGAACTGGAGAAATTATACCTTCTGAAGCTCATCCTGAAGAAGAACTTATCATTTCAGCACCTGATCAACATGAAGACAATGCTCAGTCTGAAGACATTCCTTCCAACAACGACAATGAACAGCAAGAGCAAAGACTTCGCCCTGTACATCCTCGCGTTGCCAATGAAGTGCAGATTGAAAGAATAATTGATAGCATCAATGCACCTGGTCCACTCACTCGTTCAAGGGCAACTCAGCTAGCAAATTTCTGTGGGCACTTCGCATTCGTCTCAATATCAGAACCCAAGAAAGTTGAAGAAGCCTTCATGGAACCTGAATGGATTCAAGCTATGCAAGAAGAGCTTCAACAGTTTGAGCTGAATAATGTATGGGAACTGGTTAAGCGTCCTGATCCACGGAAGCACAATATAATAGGCACCAAATGGATATACCACAACAAGCAAGATGAACATGGTCAAGTTGTCAGAAACAAAGCTCGTCTCGTTGCTCAAGGATATACTCAAGTGGAAGGCATTGACTTCGATGAAACATTTGCTCCTGTGGCTAGACTTGAAGCCATACGCATACTGCTGGCCTATGCAAATCATCATAACATACTTCTATATCAAATGGATGTGAAGAGTGCCTTTCTCAAATGGCAAGATTGAAGAAGAAGTGTATGTTGCACAACCGCCTGGCTTTGAAAATCCAAAACATCCTGACATGGTATACAAGCTCAACAAGGCACTGTATGGCCTCAAACAAGCCCCTCGGGTCTGGTATGACACACTCAAATACTTCCTGAAGAGCAAAGGCTTCATACCTGGTTCCCTAGACCCCACTCTTTTCACGAAGACATATGATGGTGAACTGTTTGTGTGCCAAATATATGTGGATGACATTATCTTCGGCTGCATCAATCAGAAGTACAGTGAAGAGTTTGGATATATGATGCAAGAGCAATATCAGATGTCCATGATGGGGGAGCTGAAGTTCTTCGTTGGTCTTCAAATACGACAACAACGCAATGGCATCTTCATATCTCAAGAGAAGTATCTCAAAGATTGCCTGAAGAAGTTCGGTATGCAAGACTGCAAAGGCTTCACAACACCAATGCCAGCCAAACATCATCTGGGTCCTGACGACAATGGTAAAGAGTTCGATCAAAAGGTATACCGCTCCATGATTGGTTCTTTACTTTATCTATGTGCATCTAGGCCAGATATTATGCTTAGTGTTTGCATGTGTGCTCGATTTCAAGCGGCACCAAAGGAGTCGCATCACTTAGCTGTGAAGCGAATTCTTCGATATTTGGCTCACACCCCAACTCTAGGATTATGGTATCCAAAGGGCTCAGAGTTTGATCTGGTTGGATTCTCGGATGCTGATTATGCTGGTGACAAAGTTGATCGCAAGTCTACATCAGGCACATGTCACTTTCTAGGACGATCACTTGTATGTTGGTCTTCAAAGAAGCAGAACTGTGTATCTCTCTCCACTGCTGAATCTGAATACATTGCTGCTGGATCTTGCTGCGCTCAGCTTCTGTGGATGAAGAAAACACTCAAGGACTATGGCATTCATCTGAAGCAAGTGCCACTTTACTGCGACAATGAAAGCGCCATCAAGATTGCCAACAACCCAGTTCAACACTCGAAGACAAAGCACATTGAAATTCGTCATCACTTTCTCAAAGATCATGTTGTGAAGGAAGACATTGATATCATACACGTCAACACTGAAGAGCAATTGGCAGATATCTTCACCAAGCCCTTGGATGAGAAGAGGTTTTGCAAATTACGGTGTGAGCTAAATATCCTGGAATCCTCAAATGTCCTGTGATCAGGCACACATCCTAACCCTTATGCATATTGATGACTTAGATGTGCAACACACAAAGTAAAGTATATCTTCAATCAATGAAGACATACATTCTAAGTGTGAATACATTAATGTGGAATTTGACTTCGGAGCGCCACGATAATTGTGCGCCATGTCTGGGTCTAATACTTCCTATACGGTGGGTAACGCCACCACCAAACGTTCTATTTTGAAGTGTTTCACTCATGGCGTTACCTAGCAATGTCTTCACATTTGGTTTGGCTTCGATCTCAACATATTTTCATGATTATCATCACTATGTTGATTATATATATATATATACTAGTGTTCTGTCCTCTACAGCATTCACTTATAGCTATGTCTTCGTGTTGAATCTTTTGAACTAAGTGAATGTGATCGGACCCTAACCTCTCTATGCTTTCTATCTCAAACTCTATCTCTCCAAGTCATATGCATTCTATTGAAACTGTCGAATGTCTTCTCTGCGTCCTTGTCAGCAGAAGATACAGAGACAACCATTAAGTCCGTTTTCAATGCTCTTTCCTCCACATGAAATCCGGAGAAGTAGAAACGACCACCCGACAATCCAGGCGTGCGTGGGACGTGGAACAAACCCCAAAATTCCGCATAATGGCCACGTGTTCCTCAGATGCGAATAGCCAGGGGCACCTGAGTAATAGCACAGTGCCGCCCCTGTACCTATAAATACACACTCACAACGGTCATTATCTCTTCTTCCACCCTTGCACGAACCCTAGCGCCACCACTAGCCCTCGACGACGCCGGCGACGAAGCGCTTCGCTGACGCAACCTCTCCGACGCCGTCTTCACACCGACCGCGGACATCGTCCTCTCTGCCGTCGCCGTAGGTGTCCTCCATCACCAAGTTAGGGCACGGAAGATCGAACTGCTCGGCCTCATCTTACACTCCGTCTAGCAGTTCTTAGTGTGGTAAATAAAACTTCCTCTTTTTACAGCATCATTGATCCTATGAATTTGTCACTTTCTACCACAAGCAGTTTCTGTTCACACAAGCTAGATCTCTCTCATACTGCATCTCATAACATGCCTAGTATATTCACTTGTGCTTCACAAAGTAGTTAGATTCCTCACTTGTACTGATCTGTGGATTCGTACAAATCTGGAACCAACTTCTTATCTATGAGTGAATGTCTTCGCACGATGAGGTTAATGTCTTCTAAACTGATTTATCTTCAAAATCTTCTGAGAATGCATATGACCTCTTCCCCTTCCCTCGAACCTTAATGCTGTCACAGGTACATGTCTGTGGGAGAATCCTTTGGTTCTCATAGTCTGCATTCATTTGCAGAATTCTTACAGCATCACATAAATTCTCCCGAAGCCAGTTCCTATTGGTCCAGCAAACGAAAACCTTTGAAACCTTTGAACGTCTTGAAGCCTTTAAAGTTAAAGTTTATGGCTTCAGAGAAAGAAGCAAGGAAGGGTGGCAGAAAGCGTCGTGGTGAGACCTCCAGAGATCTACCAGATGAACTCTCAGAAATGTACAAGACAGATCCTGAAGAGGATTACAGTCAGCGCAAGACCCGAATCCAATGGATTCGAAGATATTGGGCAGAACAGTGGTTCAAATATAGATTTGTGACCCAGGAGTATGCTGCGAAAAACGCCATCAAGAGACCGTGGGGAGACATCCTATTCAAGAATCTTCTACCCAGGTCCAGAGATGAAGCCATTGCTCAAGGCTTCTATCCATGCATGGTCCATGGACCACAGCCTCATGATGCACACTCGTCGTCACTGCTATGGTGTCGGGGCGACAATCTGTTCAAGCGCAACTTCCAGTTTTCTCAAAACTCTGCGAAGCAGAACAAGAAGACTTTTGGGTTAGACTTCAACCCTGGTCCCTCATCTCCAAGGGCAGATGGCACACGACATGCAGAACCCAATGTCATCGGTCCTTTCGCCAACCTTGAAGGCCTCATCACCTACATCTTGGTTCAAGGGACTGAAGTGAATGAGCTTGCAGCTGACACTGAGTCTGATGACGTGCCTGCAGTGTCGAAGCCAAAGCAGTTGAAGAAGCCAAAAGCTTCAAAGCCAGCCCCTTCACCAAAAATCTCAAGGGCGAAGCCATTGGCAACTGCACCTCCTGAAGACAGTGTGCAGTCTGAAGATTTATCACGCGTCTCCAAGCACCAGAAGGACAAGATGCCTCTGTCTCACACTGGCAAAGAGCTAACAGCTGCTGCCATTCTGCGCAATGACGACATTGATCTTTTAAGTGATGAAGATCTTGCCGATGACGCTCTTGAGCAACTCATCAAGAGCAAAGAAGAAGCAGAAATCTTCAATGATCTGCCTCTCTTTGATGTCACCATCATCCACAACTTCATTGACGAGTGGTTTGACACGCCAAACATTAGCTTTGAAGATCTGCAGCTACCCATTGGCCTCAGTGTCGCCTTCCAAGGCGCCATTGCTTCAGAACTTGCTATTGCCCAGCGCATTGTTGAGCTGAAGCAGAAGATTGACTATGAAAAGGCTCAGTTCAAGAAGCATATGGCCAAGCTCAGCGTGCAAGAAGTGAAGAACTTCAAGACAATGATGCACGAGCTCAAGGAAGCCTTTGTGAACAAGCGTGCAGAAGCTGAGGGTTCGCGTGAGCGCATGAAGACTCTGGCTGACAGATGTGTGCAAGCCTATAATGAGGCTGAGAAGCGCAAGGCACTTGGGCGTCCTGGCATCGACCCCAGGATGGCCTCAAAGAAGAAGAAGCCTGCTATGGCTGAATCTGATGCACCAAGGCAAGAAGCAGTTCCGATTGTCTTCCCAACTAGACTGACTGGCTCGAAGCCGAAAAGCCGGTCAACAGCTTCAGAGCTCAAGAAGACAAGGACTGCTGAGGCTGAAGCCAGGAAGAGGAAACACTCTGAAGCCTCTCCTACCGCCCCCTCCAAGAAGAAGAGGAAGACCAAGAAAGCTCGGGCTGCTTCCACAGAGCCCTTGATAGTTGAACCCATTTCTATGGTCTATCCTGAAGCTGAACGACAACTGACAATTCATGAGCCTTCTTCCACAGAGGCTCATGAAGCTGAAGACATTCCAGCAGCTGATCCCATCGCTGCTGAAGACATTGGTCAACATGACAATGTAGAAGATGGTGCAGTCCTTCCTCAGCATGAAAACAGCGAACTCATCAGCATTGGTCGTCCACTGACGCCAATTGCACAGGATGCTTCATGGGCAGATCGCCCACAAGAGGAAGAAGACTATGAGGCCCAGCCCACTCCAACTCCACAGGCGTCGTCTGCGTTCCGTAGGCTTCGCAAAGGTCCAAGGCCTCAAGTCTCTGCTGAAGACATTCCGGCTGCATCAGCCGCAGAAGAAGGAGTCCCACAAGATCCCACTCCCCTGTCCCACCAAGAAGCAGTTCTCCAGGAGACTGTGCTTGTGACGGACCCTCCAGCTAGTCAAGTGGAGGATGAAAATCGTGAGGCTGCCACAACCACCAATGAAGCTAATGTGGAGCCCTCCCCAGCAAAAGCTTCAGAAGACAGGGAAGCCACTGATCCCGCCACTTCTGTTCCTGAGTCTGCTGCCGGTCCCTAGTTCAACTATCATGTTAAGCACAGGCCTCAGGTCCAGAAGCCAATCCCAAGACTGCCAAGGTTTCCAGGTCCTGCATAAGCACCTGGCTCCTTCAACATCAATGGCTTCAGGGCAGACAACACGTTCTTCAATAGCTCTAGGAACCCCTACTCAAGGGAAAGGATATCATCTGATCGGTTCTGGAGCTATCCTCAGCGAAGCTATTACTCTTGCATTCTTTACAACCAAGGTCGCATCTTCCCACACAAGCGCCTTGAAGTTGAAGCTATAGCTGGTCTGCCCTGTCTAGAAGAAGCGTTGGATTGCTTCAAGCAAGTGGGTATGCTGCAGTTTGTTACTGATGAAGAGCATTGGAATGAAGAGTTGCTGCTACAATTCTATGCCACACTTCACATCAAAGGGTATAGCAGAGATCCGAAGACTTGGGTCCTGGAGTGGATTACTGGCAACGTTCATAATGAAGCCAATGCACTTGACATCATTGAGCTCACTGGCTTGCCCACTCCTGGCGATCTCTTCGAGCAAGGCTCTCAGCTGCATGCTGAAGCTATTGAGAGCATCTTTCAGCGGCCAGAACCTGATATGAGTCAGATGCTCAACATGATGAAGCCATTGCCCCAAGATGCTGCTTATCCCACAGAGTTCTTCGTTGAAGACCTTGAGTACCTGCCAAGAACCATCTATCACATCATCAGGCGAACTCTCTGGCCTATCAAAGGGCACTCTCCAAATGCCAAGCTTCAGGGTGCAATGAAGACGTTGGTCTTCTATATACTTCATGGCAAATGCTTCAATGCACAGGACTTCTTCATACGCCAACTTGCTGCATCAGGCATTGATCTGTTTGGTTTGAATTTCTACGCCCCTTGGGTCATGCGGCTGATCAAGCTACACTCCGCCATCTCGTATCAGCCCTCAGCCCGCAACCATCGGATCTTCTTGCCTGACGTGGACATGTCTACTGAAGCCATATATTCTGAGCCTGCCAAGCAACCTCTAAGTCTTCAGAATGCAGAACATCAGAGTTTTACTCAGAACGTTGAAGGAGTTGAAGCAGTTTCTCGGGTGTATCCTTTGGCTGGCACTACACGTGCACCACACCCTGCTTCCACTGAAGCCACTGACAGTGCCACTGCTCCAAGACCCAAGAAGCGCACTCGTGTTCTCAACGACTGAGAGCTTCTTGTGGCTCTACATCAGAAACAGGATAGGCATCATGACTGGCTGAAGCGTCAGATGAAAAGCCTCTTGGTGCATGTTAATCGCACTCGAAATCTTGCCACCAAGAATGCTTTCGTTGCCCATGAAACCTGTCGCCGCACATGAAAAGGGCTCTCGATGATGTGTTCTGAAGCTGATCTTCAAGAGGATGGCTTCACTGAGAGATTCAAGTTTGACTCCGCACCTCCTCGAAGGGCTGTGCTGCTAGGAACTCCATCCCTTGAAGACTCTGAGTTCTCTTCCTCTGCTGCCACAGTGACTGCCAGAATTATTGAGGAAGAAGACGATGCTACTTCATCGCCACCTCCGTCAGCACCTCCAAGCTCTTCTGCACTGCCAAACAACACCAACAACCCTGCTACTTCACCTACTCCTCATGGGAACGAGTAGAGGCTCTATGTCTTCAAACCTTTTTGTTCATTACTGAAAAAAGGGGGAGAAGCATATGAGATTGATAGTCTTCAAGCGGGTCCATATGGTCGGGTGCTCTATATTTTGCTTCGTGCTTACAACTCTCGTTTTTGCTACATTTGGTTCTTATGAGTTGTAACACTTAAACTAGATGGTCGTCTGCTACTTATTTGCCACCTTGTTTTGCAAAGATAAATTCCGCATGTGCGACGATAAATTCCGCACTTAGCTCATTCTGCAGACGTCCATTTTCCATTATGCATGTCATTATCTTCATATACTTTCACATGCACAGTGGATTGTCATCATAAGTTGAAGTGGATCTCCACAAGTACAACCTGCCATGTGCATTTGCATTCCAAAAGCAAATTAACTCATATGCACATCTTCAGGGGGAGCCCTTGCAACTTATGAAGACAATTCCTTATTCTTTACAATTTCACAGATTATATTCCCCGTTGAAAACTTCAACTAGTTTGTCATCAATCACCAAAAAGGGGGAGATTGTAAGTGCATCTAGCGCCACCCCTAGTTGGTTTTGGAGTATTGACGACAAACCTAGTTGAGGGACTAATGTGTTTGTGAGAATTGCAGGATAACACAGGTAGAAGTCCCTCATTGATTCGGTTTTACTACCAGAGATGACCCCTAAAAATGTATGAAGACATTGAAGTCAAAGGTGGTATATGAAGATATTCACATTGAAGACTATGACAAGAGAAGACACGATATGAAGCCTATGGAGCTCGAAGACTTAGATCTTTCGTAGTTCTTTTTCTTTTGTGTTGAGTCATAGGAACCACCGTACTGTTAAGTGGGGTCCAAGAGAACCAGTCAGAATGACTGAAGTGATGCCTAAACCAAAAACCTATGTCTTCGAGTGAAGACTATGAGAGCGAATCTTGTCCAGAGTCGGACAAGTCAGCTTTGCTTGTAGCCCAAGTAAAGTTGACGTGTGAGTTTGAAATCTGACCGTTGGAACACGTGTCGGTTCCTTAGTGACCCAGGGTCATTTCGGACAAATCAGGTCGGGTTGCCAAGTGGCTATAAATAGCCCACCCCCTACAACCATAAACGGTTGGCTGCTCTGATTGAAAGTACGGCTTTTGTCGTTTGAGAGCAACCCACCTCGAAGCCTTTGAGAGAGAATTCCTTGCGAGGATAAATCCCTAACCACCAGAGCCAGAGAGAATTGGGCATCACTTAAGTCTTCTTGTCTGCGTGATCTGAAGACTTATTACACTTGAGGACTGTGCATCCTCCAGCCGGTTAGGCGTCGCGTTCTGAGCATCCAAGAGACATTGTGGATTGCCGGTGAACGAAGTCTGTGAAGGTTTGGGAGTCTACCTTGAAGACTTACCAGAGTGATTGGGCGAGGTCTATGTGACCTTAGCTCAAGGAGAATACGGTGAGGACTGGGTGTCCTGAGCTGCGTGTTCAGGACTGGGTGTCCGGGACTGTGTGTCCTAAGGTTTAAATACCTAGCCGCTCCAACCAGATGTACAGTTGTCACAGCAACTGGAACTAGTCCAACAAATCATTGTCTTCAACGAGTCACTGGTTTCATCTTCACTTCCCTTTACTTACTGTTACTCCTTGTGAAGTCATTGTATGTTTGCACTATCATTTGTCTTCACTGAGTGACTGCGTGTTCTGTTTGGCTTCACAATATCTTCCTACCTGTTCCTTACTACCTAGCTGCTATTAGTCTTTGTGCTTTCACTTCATTGAATACTTGACTATGGTTTGCCTAGTGTAGTCTACCTTCCGCTGCATGGTAATAGGTTTAATTTTATCGTTTGTCTTCAAAACTTCTATGTTCTGAAGACTTTCATAAAAATCGCCTAGTCACCCCCCCCTCTAGTCGATATAACGCACTTTCAACACCGCAAAAGAAGATTACATCGAATAGATCTCCAAGAAGATCGAGGAGAACTTTGTATTGAGATCCAAAGAGAGAGAAGAAGCCATCTGGCTAATAACTATGGACCCGAAGGTCTGAAGTAAACTACTCACACATCACCGGAGAGGCCATGGAGTTGATGTAGAGGCCCTCTGTGATCAATGCCCCCTCCGGCAGAGCTTCGGAAAAGGCCCCTAGATGGGATCTCTCGGGTACAGAAGGTTGCGGCGGTGGAATTAGGTTTTCGTGGTGCTCCTGAATGTTTGGGGGGTATGTGGATATATATAGGAGGAAGAAGTACGTCGGTGGAGCAACGACGGACCCACGAGGGTGGAGGGTGCGCCCAGGGGGGTAGGCGTGCCCCTGCCTCGTGGCCTCCTCGATTGTTTCTTGACGCCCACTCCAAGTCTTCTGGATTATGTTTGTTGAGAAAATCACGTTCCCGAAGGTTTCATTCCGTTTGGACTCCGTTTGATATTCCTTTTCGGTGAAACACTAAAATAGGCAAAAACAACAATTTGGGCTGGGCCTCCGGTTAGTAGGTTAGTCCCAAAAATTATATAAAAGTGTAAAATAAAGCCCATTAACATCCAAAATAGATAATATAATAGCATGGAGCAATCAAAAAATATAGATACGTTGGAGACGTATCAAG
This sequence comes from Triticum urartu, assembly GCF_003073215.2. Taxonomy (NCBI): domain Eukaryota; kingdom Viridiplantae; phylum Streptophyta; class Magnoliopsida; order Poales; family Poaceae; genus Triticum; species Triticum urartu. Next base: position 551,926,006 of record NC_053027.1, on the reverse strand, counting down.
CAACCCCAAGCTTAATTCCTGCTCGTCCTCGAGTAGGTAAATGATAAAAAAAGAATTTTTGATGTGGAATGCTTTCTAACATATTTGTCAATGTAATTTTTCTTTATTGTGGCATGAATGTTCAGATCTAAAAGATTCAAGATAAAATTTTAATATTGACATAAAAATAATAATACTTCAAGCATACTAACTAAGCAATTATGTCTTCTCAAAATAACATGGCCAAAGAAAGTTATCCCTACAAAATCATATAGTCTGGCTATGCTCTATCTTCACCAAACAAAATATTTAAATCATGCACAACCCCGATGGCAAGGCAAGCAATTGTTTCATACTTTTGATGTTCTCAAACCTTCTCAATCTTCACGCAATACATGAGCGTGAGCCATGTATATAGCACTCTATGGTGGAATAGATTGGTGGTTGTGGAGAAGACAAAAAAGGAGAAGATAGACTCACATCAACTAGGCGTATCAATGGGCTATGGAGATGCCCATCAATAGATATCAATGTGAGTGAGTAGGGATTGCCATGCAACGGATGCACTAGAGCTATAAGTGTACGAAAGCTCAACAAAAGAACTAAGTGGGTGTGCATCCAACTTGCTTGCTCATGAAGACCTAGGGCATTTTGAGGAAGCCCATCATTGGAATATACAAGCCAAGTTCTATAATTAGAAATTCCCACTATTATATGAAAGTGATATCATAGGAGACTCTCTATCATGAAGATCATGGTGCTACTTTGAAGCACAAGTGTGGAAAAAGGATAGTAGCATTGTCCCTTCTCTCTTTTTCTCTCATTTTTTGGGCCTTCTCCCTTTTTTATGGCCTTTCTTTTTTTTTGTTCGGAGTCTCATCCCGACTTGTGGGGGAATCATAGTCTCCATCATCCTTTCCTCACTTGGGACAATGCTCTAATAATGATGATCATCATACTTTATTTACTTACAACTCAATAATTACAACTTGATACTTAGAACAAAATATGACTCTATGTGAATGCCTCCGGCGGTGTACTAGGATGTGCAATGATGCATGAGTGACATGTATGAAGAATTATGAACGGTGGCTTTGCCATAAATACGATGTCAACTACATGAACATGCAAGCAATATGACAATGATGAAGCGTGTCATAATAACGGAACAGTGGAAAGTTGCGTGGCAATATATCTCGGAATGGCTATGAAAATGCCATAATAGGTAGGTATGGTGGCTGTTTTGAGGAAGGTATATGGTGGGTGTATGATACCGGCGAAAAGTGCGCGGTATTAGAGAGGCTAGCAATGGTGGAAGGGTGAGAGTGCGTATAATCTATGGACTCAACATTAGTCATAAAGAACTCACATACTTATTGCAAAAATCTATTAGTTATCGAAACAAAGTATTACGCGCATGCTCCTAGGGGGATAGATTGGTAGGAAAAGACCATTGCTCGTCCCCGACCACCACTCATAAGGAAGACAATCAATAAATAAATCATGCTCCGACTTCGTCACATAACGGTTCACCATACGTGCATGCTACGGGAATCACAAACTTCAACACAAGTATTTCTCAAATTCACAACTACTCAACTAGCATGACTCTAATATCACCATCTCCATATCTCAAAACAATTATCAAGTATCAAACTTCTCATAGTATTCAATGCACTTTCTATGAAAGTTTTTATATTATTCCTAAAAGAAAATTTCCATGTTTTTCTAAAGGACTCTCAAAATAATATAAGTGAAGCATGAGAGATCAACTATTTCTATAAAATAAAACCACCGCCGTGCTCTAAAAGGTATAAGTGAAGCACTAGAGCAAAAACTATATGGCTCAAAAGATATAAGTGAAGCACATAGAGTATTCTAGTAAATTTCAAATCATGTGAGTCTCTCTCAAAAGGTGTGTACAGCAAGGATGATTGTGGTAAATTAAAAATCAAAGACTCAAATCATACAAGACGCTCCAAGCAAAACACATATCATGTGGTGAATAAAAATATAGCTCCAAGTAAAGTTACCGATAGACAAAGACGAAAGAGGGGATGCCTTCCGGGGCATCCCAAAGCTTAGGCTTTTTGGTGTCCTTGAATTTTACCTTGGGTGCCATGGGCATCCCCAAGCTTAGGCTCTTGCCACTCCTTGTTCCATAATCCATCAAATCTTTACCCAAAACTTGAAAACTTCACAACACAAAACTTAAATAGAAAATCTCGTGAGCTTCGTTAGCATAAGAAAACAAAACACCACTTAAAGGTACTGTAATGAACTAATTCTTGATTTATATTGGTGTTAAACCTACTATATTCCAAGTTCTCTATGGTTTATAAACTATTTTACTAGCCATAGATTCATCAAAATAAGCAAACAACACACGAAAACAGAATCTGTCAAAAACAGAATAGTCTGTAGTAATCTGTAGCTAACGCAAACTTCTGGAACCCCAAAAATTCTAAAATAAATTGCTGGACGTGAGTAATTATCTATTAATCATCTGAAAAAATAATGAACTAAATAGCACTCTCCAAATAAAAATGGCAGCAATTCTCGTGAGCGCTAAAGTTTCTGTTTTTTACAGAAAGATCAAAAAGACTTTCCCCAAGTCTTCCCAACGGTTCTACTTGGCACAAACACTAATTAAACACAAAAAAACACAACCAAAACAGAGGCTAGATAAATTATTTATTACTAAACAGGAAGAAAAAGTAAGGAATAAAAATAAAATTGGGCTGCCTCCCAACAAGCGCTATCGTTTAACGCCCCTACCTATGCATAAAAGCGAAGATAGATCTAGGTATTGCCATCTTTGATTTTAGTTTTCTTAGCGGAGTCATGCTCGAATACGGGAGGTTGCTGACACTTCCCTTAATATTTGGAAATTTTTAGATCTAAAGAATCCAACCGCGTATTGCAAAGGGTAATTATCATATTCATGCGGTGGAGATTTCCGCTAACACTCTTGAGAGGTTCAAGAGATTTTTGTAAAATTTTCGTTACTTCGCAAATCTTCTCAAAAAACTTGTGTATCTTCTTGGGTATTATGTGGCCCCTTTTGTGGAGGTAGTGTTCCCACTATTCCCTCTAAAATTTCATGAGCAATACTGGGATCCGTTTCAATAAAATTTCCTTTGGCAACGCAATCGAAGAGTTGTCTATGGGACATATTTAATCCAACACAATAATTGCGAAGCAAAATTCTAAAATTCACCTCTAGGGTGCAATTACGATAAGATTCCATTATCCTAAACCAAGCATCTTTTAAATTTTCTCTTTGCCTTTGTTTGAAGTGAAGAACTTCAAACTCAGGAGACAAAGGGGCGGATAAAGGACTAGCCATAACGACGAAGCAAGCGACAAAGAGGCGAACGGAAAAAGAGAGGGCGAATAAAACAGCAAGGGTGAAGTGGGGGAGAGGAAAATGAGAGGCAAAAGGAAAATAATTTAATGCGAGGGATTAGAGTTTTTGATGGGTACTTGGAATGTCTTGACTTGTGCGTAGACTCTCCGGCAACGGTGCCAGAAATGGCTCGTTGTCGGGAGTCAAATCTTGACCTGACTTGGGGCGAATCTCCCCGGCAACGGCGCCAGAAATCCTTCTTGCTACCTCTTGAGCACTGCGTTGGTTTTCCCTTGAAGAGGAAAGGGTGATGCAGTAAAGTAGCGTAAGTATTTCTCTCAGTTTTTGAGAACCAAGGTATCAATCCAGTAGGATATCATGCTCGAGTCCCATGCACCTACACAAACAAATAAGAACCTTGCAACCAACGCGATAAAGGGGTTGTCAATCCCTTCACGGTCACTTACGAGAGTGAGATCTGATAGATATGATAAGATAATATTTTTGGTATTTTTATGATAAAGAGAAATAAAGATGCAAAGTAAAATAAACGGAAATAGAAATAGCTAAGTATTGGAATATTAATATGATGGAAGATAGACCCGGGGGCCATAGGTTTCACTAGTGGCTTCTCTCAAGAGCATAAGTATTACGGTGGGTAAACGAATTACTGTCGAGCAATTGATAGAATTGAGCATAGTTATGAGAATATCTAGGTATGATCATGTATATAGGCATCACATCCGTGACAAGTAGACCGAAACGATTCTGCATCTACTACTATTACTCCACACATCGACCGCTATCCAGCATGCATCTAGAGTATTAAGTTCAAGAGAATAGAGTAATGCTTTAAGTAAGATGACATGATGTAGAGGAATAAACTCATGCAATATGATATAAACCCCATCTTTTTATCCTCGATGGCAACAATACAATACGTGCCTTGCTGCCCCTGCTGTCACTGGGAAAGGACACCGCAAGATTGAACCCAAAGCTAAGCACTTCTCACATTGCAAGGAAGATCAATCTAGTAGGCCAAACCAAACTGATAATTCGAAGAGACTTGCAAAGATAAACCAATCATACATAAAAGAATTCAGAGGAGATTCAAATATTGTATTGAGATCCAAAGAGAGAGAAGAAGACATCTAGCTAATAACTATGGACCCGAAGGTCTGAAGTAAACTACTCACACATCATCGGAGAGGCCATGGAGTTGATGTAGAGGCCCTCCGTGATCAATGCCCCCTCCGGCGGAGCTCCGGAAAAGGCCCCAAGATGGGATCTCTCGGGTACAGAAGGTTGCGGCGGTGGAATTAGGTTTTGGTGGTGCTCCTGGATGTTTGGGGGTACGTGGATATATATAGGAGGAAGAAGTACGTCGGTGGAGCAACGAGGGGCCCACGAGGGTGGAGGGCGCGCCCAGGGGGTAGGCGCGCCCCCCTGCCTCGTGGCCTACTCGATTGTTTCTTGACGCCCACTCCAAATCTCCTGGATCATGTTTGTTGAGAAAATCACGTTCCCGAAGTTTCATTCCATTTGGACTCCATTTGATATTCCTTTTCGGCGAAACTCTAAAATAGGCAAAAAAACAGCAATTTGGGCTGGGCCTCCGGTTAGTAGGTTAGTCCCAAAAATGATATAAAAGTGTAAAATAAAGCCCATTAACATCCAAAATAGATAATATAATAGCATGGAGCAATCAAAAATTATAAATACATTGGAGACGTATCATTTCCCATCTCCATGAGTAGCAAGTACCACTAATATTTTTGGTGTTTCATGTTCCATATCCATAACCAAAGATAGAGAATAACTTAGAATAGGAAATAAAAACTACTTAGTGATAAAGCAAACAAGCACACACGAGAATGTTCACCCCACGGTATTGCTCCCCGGCAGCGGCGCCAGAAAAAGGTCTTGATAACACACTAGTATAGGGGATCAATTGTAGCCTCTTTTGATAAGTAAGAGTGTCGAACCCAACGAGGAGAACAAATATTCCCTCAAGTTCTATCGACCACCGATACAACTCTATGCACGCTTGACGTTCGCTTTACCTAGAACAAGTATGAAACTAGAAGTACTTTGTAGGTGTGATATGATAGGTTTGCAAGATAATAAAGAGCACGTAAATAAAATCTAGGGGCTGTTTTAGATAAAGACACGACTAAGTTAGTTTTAGTAGAGAGCTTTTGTCAACAAGAAAGTTATTTGTCCCTGGCAATCGATAACAAGTACCAGTAATCATTCTTGCAATTTTATATGAGGGAGAGGCATGAGCTAACATACTTTCTCTACTTGGATCATATGCACTTATGATTGGAACTCTAGCAAGCATCCGCAACTACTAAAGATCATTAAGGTCGTGAAACCCAACCATAGCATCAAGTACCAAGTCTTTACTCCCATACGCCATAGCCTACCTATCCGCGTTTAAGTTTCATTCATTCTCGCAACACTGACAATAAGCAAACCATGAACATATTGCAACACCCTACAACAAGGGCCCCTCACGTTTGCGCGAGACGGAGGGCACCGTAGGACAGCACCATAAACAAAATATACAATCATACCAACCAAGATCACGATTAACCCACATGACAAAACGGATCTACTCAAACATCATAGGATAACCATAGATCATTGGGAAATAACATATGGAGTTGAGAACCATGTTTAAGTAGAGATTACAGCGGGGAGAAGAGGTGTTACACCGCTGCATAGAGGGGAGAGAGTTGGTGATGACGGTAGCAAGATTGTTGATGTAGATCGCTGTCCCGATCGTTGCCCCGGTGGCACGGCGCCACCGGAAGCGAGGGGGAGAGAGCCCCCTCCTTCTTATTCTTCCTTGGCTTCCCCCCTAGATGGGAGGAGAGTCCTCCCTCTGGTCCTTGGTCTCCATGGCCGCGGAGGGGCGAGAGCCCCTCCGAGATTGGATCTCCCCCTCTGTTCTCTTTTATTTCGCGTTCTACAGATCTGGCCGAAAACCGTTTCTTATATTCCCGGAGATCCGTAACTCCGATTGCGTTGAGATTTTAACACGTTTTTTTTCGGATATAAGCTTCCTTGTGCCCGAAGTAGAGGTCCAACCGAAGTACAAGGTGGGCACAACCCACCACTGCGCGCTAGGGGCCTCTGGCACGCCCTGGTGTCTTGTGCCCTATGTGGGCCTCCGTTTGCGGTGATTCCAACTCCCAAAAATCACAAATATTCCAAAATAATTCTCTGTAAATTTTTATCGCGTTTGGACTTCGTTTGATATGGATACTCTGCGATACAAAAAACATGCAGAAAATAGGAACTGGCACTGGGTACTGGATCAATAGGTTAGTCCAATAAATCATATAAAAAGTTGCCCAAAGTATGTAAAAGTTGTATAATATTGGCATGAAACAATCAATAATTATAGATACGACGAAGACGTATCATCGTAGTTCTTAGGTGAAGCCCTGCCTGGATCACATCACCATCACCGTCACCACGCTGTCGTGCTGACGAAACTCTCCCTCGACACTTTGCTGGATCGAGAGTTCGAGGGACATCATCGATCTGAACATGTGCTAAACTCGGAGGTGTCGTACGTTCGGTGCTTGATTGGTTGGATCACGAAGACGTTCGACTACATCAACCGTGTTAAGTTAAAGCTTCCGCTTTTGGTCTATGAGGGTACGTGGACACACCGTCCCCCTCTCGTTGCTATGCATCTCCTAGATAGATCTTGCGTGATCGTAGGAATTTTTTTGAAATTGCATGCTATGTTCCCCAACAGTACCAACGACAAGCTGGTGGTTTTACTTATAGAGATCAAATCTCTCTCAAGGATAGATAGTAGTTTCACCAAGTTACTTTCATCAAGTTTTACCGAGTTACCATTCATTGTTAATTTGGTTTGTCATGGAGCTTATGATAATGTGATGTTTTTACTTGAACAAACAACATACTTATGATTATACCCTTTATCCAAGCACCTGCAACTCATGCAATAGTTCATAAACTTAGGGTTTGTAATTTCTGACACTTCAACCACTCGCCATGAATGGACTAACCACATAGTGCTCTCCTCTAGAACCATGAAGGTGAAGTGATATGAAGTCGATGTTCGTACATCAACATTAGAGAATTACATGACATCACAATACCAAAAAATGAACTAGATTCAACTTCACTATATTAATAGCAACAAGGTTTATCCCATGTCCTTAAGAACGTAACGGACTACTCACATAACATCATATGAATCATGATCAGTGGAGATGGATATATGAATAACAATCTGAACATATGAATCTTTCATCAATAAAAGGTTTAAGCATCAACTACAATGAGTAATCAACACTAGAAACTATATTCAACAAAGGATCTGTGGTAAAAGTACATAGATCGGAAAGGTAAGGTTGAGGGAGTTGATGGAGATGATGGTGCCAATGAAGATGTTGATGGAGATGATGATGCCAATGATGATCGGAGTATTGGTGATGATGATGGGTTTAAATTCCCCCTCCTGGAGGGATGGATATCCAACAGAATCAGCTTGCCGAAGGACGAAAGTGATCTGCCTCAGTTCCGCCTCGAGATGGGGGTAGAAAAGTCCCATAGAATGTGTTGATTTTTATGTTAGATGAAAAATATAGGCCGAAGGGCATCAGAAGGCGGTGGCCAGGGGTTCCACATAGCCAGGGGGCTTGTGGAGGCCGTATGGCCCCCTTCCTATCTTCTGGCTCCTAGCTCTTTTCTTATGATATAATTTATGGAAAATTTCTTGTATTTTTGGGATGACCGACATGTTGACGGCCAACATCAGGGATGAATGTGTCGAACTGACGACATGAGGTCGACGCCCACCATGCCACCATGGTCTATGATACCACCTCTTTAGAGGATGATATCTTGACATACCTTCACTCATCCTCGAGTTGCAATGCATCTTGTCACACTCTTCCTTCAAGTATAATAGGAAATCCATTCCACATATCTGAGAGGGAAGTCAGGATTTTGTGTCGACGTGTCATGTTCTAGATGATGAATTGCTATTTCTAAAGCCGAGCCAAAAGCTTTGCACATTCATCAATTAAGAAGGTGATTGTCTGGTTATAATTTTCGCAAAACAAGGAAAAGACCGTTACAAACAGGGCCAAGACTAGTTAAGAATTGAAACACCTTGGGACTAGCTCACTATCACTAATAGCATAACAAACACAACAAATGACACTAACTGCAGACATAAATCAACGTGAAATATGTTCCTCCGAACTAGGCCACCTCCTACCATGTCAGATAGAAGTTGTGACTCCTATTGAAGGAGCAGACCCCCCAGTGTGCGTGCGCGGAAGCCAGGAAGCCTAAAAATCATGAAATTACACACACCGTACCAACATGTTGGCGGCCTACATCAAGGATGATCATGTCGAACACACGACACGAGGTCGACACTCTTAATGTTGATAACCTCTTAAAGCCACTTGCTCCACCAGACCATGCATGGCCTAGTGACATACCACTCTCAGGGTCGTTATCCTTGCACACCATCACTCACTATCGAGCTGCAAAGCCACCCGACCCAGTCACATACAACCTAAATCTCTAGAGGTGGCAATAGCTTGCAAACCACAGCCGTCACACCAAATCATCAGGGATCGTCGCCCCGACAAGAAGGTTGACCATCACTTTTGCGACATGTCGACCAAGCGAACAAATCTGCCTCACAAGCAACACAAGATTGCCACAAGCCATGCCAAATTGTTTCCCCGTCCTATGGGACCGCAACCACATCGCCTTAAAAAGTCACTGCCCGGTGTAAATTAAACCAACCATTTGAGGCCACTGTTGCAAGAGGAGTCCTACGCAACTCCCACAAGTTTGCTCTCCAAAGTAATGCCCCAAAAGGGAAGCAACTAAAAGATTGACAACCTTATTGAATCGTTGGGGACAAGTATGTTTTGTGTGTTGTGTGCAGGTACTGATCAATAGTTGCTACAGAGATAATTCCTATTGGTTCTATAAACCTAGGTTCTCAAAGGGAAATACTTAGTGGTAGGTTACAACACCCTTACACTTGAGGGTTACCCAATCACTCCTACGGGAGAACAAGCAGTCAGGCAGTCAGCAGTGCCCCCAAGAGGCTTCGGAATTATGACACTTTTCGTGAGGACTCTGATACGTCTCCAACGTATCTATAATTTTTGATTGCTCCATGCTATATTATCTACTATTTTGGACATTATTGGGCTTTATAATCCACTTTTATATTATTTTTGGGACTAACCTATTAACCGGAGGCCCAGCCTAGAATTGTTGTTTTTTGCCTGTTTTAGGGTTTCGAAGAAAAGAAATATCAAGCGGAGTCCAAACGTAATGAAACCTTCGGGAACGTGATTTTCTCAACGAACAAGACCCAGGAGACTTGGACCCTACGTCAAGACACAAAAGAGGAGGCCACGTGGTACGGGGGCGCGCCTACCCTCCCCCCCCAGGCGCGCCCTCCACCCTCGTGGGCCCCCTGTTGCTCCACCGACGTACTCCTTCCTCCTATATATACCTACGTACCCCCAAACGATCAGATGTGGAGCCAAAAACCTAATTCCACCGCCGCAACCTTCTGTATCCACGAGATCCCATCTCGGGGCCTGTTCCGGAGCTCCGCCGGAGGGGGCATCGATGTGGAGATCTATTCGATGTAATCTTTTTTTTGCGGTGTGTTTGTTGAGACCGATGAATTGTGGGTTTATGATAAGTCTATCTATGAACAATATTTAAATCTTCTCTGAATTCTTTTATGTATGATTGGTTATCTTTGCAAGTCTCTTCGAATTATCAGTTTGGTTTTGGCCTACTAGATTGATCTTTCTTGCAATGGGAGAAGTGCTTAGCTTTGGGTTCAATCCTGCGGTGTCCTTTCCCAGTGACAGTAGGGGCAGCAAGGCACGTATTGTATTCTTGCCATCGAGGATAACAAGATGGGGTTTTCATCATATTGCATGAGTTTATCCCTCTACATCATGTCATCTTGCTTAAGGCGTTACTCTGTTTTCATTAACTTAATACTCTAGATGCATGCTGGATAGCGGTCGATGAGTGGAGTAATAGTAGTAGATGCAGGCAGGAGTCGGTCTACTTGTCTCGAACGTGATGCCTATATACATTATCATACCAAGATATTCTCATAACTATGCTCAATCCTGTCAATTGCTCAATGATACGTCCATTTTGCATCATGCTTTTATATCGATATTTTTTGCATTATGGGTTGTTATTACACATTATGTCACAATACTTATGCATATTCTCTCTTATTTTACAAGGTTTGCATGAAGAGGGAGAATGCTGGCAGCTGGGATTCTAGGCTGGAAAAGGAGCAAATATTGGAGACCTATTCTGCACAGCTCCAAAAGTCCTGAAACTTCCCGGAAGGCATTTTCAGAATATATAAAAAATACTCAGCGGAAGAGATTCACCAGGGGGGCCACACCCTGCCCACGAGGGTGGGGGCGCGCCCTACCCCCCTGGACGCGCCCCCTACCTCGTGGGCCCCCTGGTGGCCCTCCGCTGGCCATCTTCTGCTATATAAAGTCTTTCGATGGGAAAAAAAGAACCAACTTCTCGGACGAAACTCCGCCGCCACAAGGAGGAACCTTGGCGGAACCAATCTAGGGCTCTGGCGGAGCTGTTCTGCCAGGGAAACTTCCCTCCCGGAGGGGGAAATCATCGCCATCGTCATCACCAATCCTCCTCTCATCGGGAGAGGGTAATCTCCATCAACATCTTTATCAGCACCATCTCCTCTCAAAACCCTAGTTCATCTCGTGTATCCAATTCTTGTCTCCAAGTCCGGGATTGGTGCTAGTAGGTTGCTAGTAGTGTTAATTACTCCTTGTAGTTGATGCTAGTTGGTTTAATTGGTGGAAGATCATATGTTCAGATCCTATATGAATATTAATACCCCTCTGATTTTGAACATGTTTATGCTTTGTGAGTAGTTACGTTTGTTCCTGAAGACATGGGAGAAGTCTTGCTATTAGTAGTCATGTGAATTTGGTATTCGTTCAATATTTTGATGAGATGTATGTTGTCTTTCCTCTAGTGGTGTTATGTGCACGTCGACTACATGACACTTCACCATTATTTGGCCCTAGAGGAAGGCATTGGGAAGTAATAAGTAGATCATGAGTTGCTAGAGTGACAGAAGCTTAAACCCTAGTTTGTGCGTTGCTTCATAAGGGGCTGATTTGGATCCATATGTTTCATGCTATGGTTAGGTTTACCTTAATACTTTTGTTGTAGTTGCGGATGCTTGCAATAGAGGTTAATCATAAGTGGGATGCTTATCCAAGTAAGGACAGTACCCAAGCAATAGTCCACCCACATACCAAATTATCAAAGTACCGAATGCGAATCATATGAGTGTGATGAAAACTAGCTTGATGATATTCCCATGTGTCCTCGGGAGCGCTTTTCTCTATATAAGAGTTTGTCCAGGCTTGTCCTTTGCTACAAAAAGGATTGGGCCACCTTGCTGCACTTTATTTACTTTTGTTACTTGTTGCTCGTCACAAATTATCCTATCACAAAACTATCTGTTACCACTTATTTCAGTACTTGCAGAGAATACCTTGCTGGAAACCGCTTATCATTTCCTTCTGCTCCTCGTTGGGTTCGACACTCTTACTTATCGAAAGGACTACAATTGATCCCCTATACTTGTGGGTCATCAAGACTCTTTTTTGGCGCCGTTGCCGGGGAGTGAAGCGCCTTTGGTAGGTGGAATTTGGTAAGGAAAAATTTATATACTGTGCTGAAATTTACTGTCACTTGTTACTATGGAAAGTAATCCCTTGAGGGGCCTGTTCGGGGTATCTTCACCCCGACTAGTAGAGCAAAGAGTTGCTCCTCAACCTATTGAACCTACTGAAAATGAAAATATCTGCTTTGAAATTCCTTCGGGTATGATATAAAAACTGCTAGCTAATCCCTTTTTAGGAGATGGAACAAAGCATCCTGATGAGCATCTAATATATGTGGATGAAGTTTGTGGATTATTTAAGCTTGCAGGTGTACCCGGAGATGTTGTTAAGAAGAAGGTCTTCCCTTTATCTTTGAAGGGAGATGCATCGACATGGTATAGGCTATGTGATGATATGGGGTCATGGAATTACAAACGATTGAAATTGGAATTTCATCAGAAGTTTTATCCTATGCATCTTGTTCATCGTGATCGCAATTATATATATAATTTTTGGCCTCACGAAGGAGAAAGCATCTCTCAAGCTTGGGGGAGGCTTAAATCAATGTTATATTCATGCCCAAATCATGAGCTCTCAAGAGAAATGATTATTCAAAAAAAAATTATGCTCGGCTTTCTGATAACAATCGCACCATGCTTGATACTTCTTGTGCTGGCTCTTTTATGATGAATACTATTGAATTCAAATAGGATCTATTGGAAAGAATTAAACACAATTCTGAAGATTGGGACCTCGACAAAGGTAAGGAGTCAGGTATGACACCTAGTTTTGATTGTGTTAAATCTTTTATGGATACCGATGTTTTCCGTAAATTTAGCACTAAATATGGGCTTGACTCTGAGATAGTAGCTTCTTTCTGTGAATCTTTTGCTACTTATGTTGATCTCCCCAAGGAGAAGTGGTTTAAATATCATCCTCCTATAGAAGTAAAAGTAGCTGCAGCTATTAAAGTTGAAGAGAAGATTGTCACTTATAATGATCCTATTGTTCCTACTTATTATGTTGAGAAACCACCTTTTCCTGTTAGGATAGAAGATCATGCTAAAGCTTCAACTGTGGTTCGAAAAAGCAATATTAAAACTTATACACCTCCTGAGCAAGTTAAAGTTGAACCTGATATTGCTATTGTTAAAGATCTTTGATCTGATAATATTGATGGGCATGTTATTCATTTCCTTGATGAGACTGCTAGAATTGCCAAACCTTGTGCTAAAGATAAAAACATACCGGTGGTAGGCATGCCTGTTATTTCTGTTAAAATAGGAGATCATTGTTATCATGGCTTATGTGATATGGGTGCTAGTGCTAGCGCAATACCTTATTCCTTATATAAAGAAATTATGCATGATATTGCACCTGCTGAGATAGAAGATATTGATGTCACAATTAAACTTTCCAATAGAGATACTATTTCACCAATGGGAATTGTTAGAGATGTTGAAGTCTTGTGTGGGAAAACTAAATATCCTGCTGATGTTCTTGTTCTTGGTTCCCCACAAGATAACTTTTATCCCATTATATTTGGTAGACCCTTCCTGAACACTGTTAATGCTACCATAGATTGCAAAAGGGATGTTGTTACTATCGGTTTAGATGATATGTCTCATGAATTTAATTTCTTTAAATTTAGTAGACAACACCATGAAGAAGAATTACCTAGTAAGGATGAAATTATTGGTCTTGCTTCTATTGCCGTACCTCCTAGTGATCCTTTAGAAAAATATTTGCTAGACCATGAAAATGATATGTTTATGAATGAAAGAAGGGAAATAGATGAAGTATTCTTTAAACAGGAACCTATTCTGAAACACAATTTGCCTGTTGAAATCTTAGGGGATCCTCCTCCACCCAAGGGTGATCTCGTGTTTGAGCTTAAACCGCTGCCTGATACTCTTAAATATGCTTATCTTGATGAGAAAAAGATAAATCCTATTATTATTAGTGCTAACCTTTCAGAGCATGACGACGAGAGATTATTGAAAACTCTGAAGAAGCACCGTGCTGCTATTGGGTATACTCTTGATGATCTTAAGGGTATTAGTCCCACTCTATGTCAACATAAAATTAATTTGGAAGAAGATGCTAAACCAGTTCATGATCATCAACGACGGCTGAATCCTAAAATGAAAGAAGTGGTAAGAAAGGAAATACTAAAGCTCCTTGAGGCAGGTATAATCTATCCCATTGCTGATAGTCAGTGGGTATGTCCTGTCCATTGTGTCCGTAAGAAGGGAGGTATTACTGTCATTCCTAATGATAAAGATGAATTGATTCCTTAAGAATTATTACAGGTTATAGGATGGTAATTGATTTCCGCAAATTAAATAAGGCAACTAAAAAGGATCGTTACCCCTTACCTTTTATCGATCAAATGCTAGAAAGATTATCCAAACATACACATTTTTGCTTTCTAGATGGTTATTCTGGTTTCTCTCAAATACCTGTGTCCGCCAAAGATCAATCAAAGACTACTTTTACTTGCCCTTTTAGTAATTTTGCTTATAGATGTATGCCTTTTGGTCTATGTAATGCACCCGCTACCTTTCAAAGATGCATGATGGCTATATTCTCTGACTTTTGTGAAAAGATTTGTGAGGTTTTCATGGACGATTTCTCCGTCTATGGATCTTCTTTTGATGATTTCTTGAGCAACCTTGATCGAGTTTTGCAGAGATGTGAATAAACTAATCTTGTCTTGAATTGGGAAAAGTGCCACTTTATGGTTAATGAAGGCATTGTCTTGGGGCACAAAGTTTCTGAAAGAGGTATTGAAGTTGATAAAGCCAAGATTGATGCTATTGAAAAGATGCCATGCCCCAAGGACATCAAAGGTATAAGAAGTTTCCTTGGTCACGCCGGATTTTATAGGAGGTTCATTAAGGACTTCTCAAAAATTTCTCGGCCTCTGACTAATTTATTACAAAAAGATATACCATTTGTCTTTGATGATGATTGTGTAGAAGCATTTGAAATTCTTAAGAAAGCATTGATCTCTGCACCTATTATTCAGCCACCTGATTGGAATTTACCCTTTGAAATTATGTGTGATGCTAGTGACTATGCTGTAGGTGCTGTTCTAGGGCAAAGAGTTGATAAGAAACTAAATGTTATTCAATATGCTAGTAAAACACTAGACAATGCTCAAAGAAATTATGCTACCACTGAAAAAGAATTCTTAGCAGTTGTATTTGCTAGTGATAAGTTCAGACCTTATATTTTTGATTCCAAAGTAACTATTCACACTGATCATGCTGCTATTAAATATCTCATGGAAAAGAAAGATGCTAAACCTAGACTTATTAGATGGGTTCTCTTGCTACAAGAATTTGACTTACATATTGTTGATAGAAAGGGAGCTGAGAACCCCGTTGCAGACAACTTGTCTAGGTTAGAAAATGTGCTTGATGACCCACTTCCTATTGATGATAGCTTCCTTGATGAGCAATTAAATGTCATAAATGCTTCTCATACTGCTCCATGGTATGCTGATTATGCTAATTACATTGTTGCTAAGTTTATACCACCTAGTTTCACATACCAGCAAAAGAAAAAGTTCTTCTATGATTTGAGGCATTACTTTTGGGATGACCCACATCTTTATAAAGAAGGAGTAGATGGTGTTATTAGACGTTGTGTACCTGAGCATGAACAGGAACAAATCCTACGCAAGTGTCACTCCGAAGCTTATGGAGGACACCATGTTGGAGATAGAACTGCACATAAGGTATTGCAATCTGGTTTTTATTGGCCTACTCTCTTCAAGGATGCCTGTAAGTTTGTCTTATCTTGTGATGAATGTCAAAGAATTGGTAATATTAGTAGACGTCAAGAAATGCCTATGAATTATTCACTCGTTATTGAACCATTTGATGTTTGGGGCTTTGACTATATGGGGCCTTTTCCTTCCTCTAATGGATATACACATATTCTAGTTGCTGTTGATTACGTTACTAAGTGGGTAGAAGCTATTCCAGCTAGTAGTGTTGATCATAACACTTCTATTAAAATGCTTAAAGAAGTTATTTTACCAAGATTTGGAGTCCCTAGATATTGAATGACTGATGGTGGTTCACATTTTATTCATGGTGCTTTCCGTAAAATGTTTGCTAAATATGATGTTAATCATAGAATTGCATCTCCTTATCACCCACAGTCTAGTGGTCAAGTAGAATTGAGTAATAGAGAGCTCAAATTAATTTTTCAAAAGACTGTTAATAGATCTAGAAAGAATTGGTCCAAGAAACTTGATGATGCATTATGGGCCTATAGAACTGCATATAAAAATCCTATGGGTATGTCTTCGTATAAAATGGTTTATGGAAAAGCATGTCACTTACCTCTCAAACTAGAAGATCATGCTTATTGGGCTACTAGAGAACTCAATTATGATTTTAAACTTGCCGGTGAGAAGAGGTTATTTGATATTAGCTCACTTTATGAATGGAGAACCCAAGCCTATGAAAATGCCAAGTTGTTTAAACAAAAAGTTAAAAGATGGCATGACAAAAGGATACAAAAGCGTGAGTTTAATGTAGGTGATTATGTATTGCTATACAACTCTCGTTTAAGATTTTTTGCAGGAAAACACCTCTCTAAATGGGAAGGTCCTTACGTTATCGAAGAGGTCTATCGCTCTGATGCGATAAAAATCAACAACTTCAAAGGCACAAATTCGACGGTGGTGAACGGTCAAAGAATCAAACATTATATCTCAGGTAATCCCATAAATGTTGAAACCAATATTATTGAAACCGTAACCCCGGAGGAATACATAAGGGACACTTTTCAGAACGTTTCAGACTCCGAAAAGGAATAGGTATGTGGTACGGTAAGTAAACCGACTCCAAAACAGTTTTTAAGGCAATATTTCTCCGTTTTGGAATATTTAGAAAAATAGAAAAATAAGAAGCAGTCCGGGAAGAACACGAGGGTGGAGGGGGCGCCCCCTACCTCGTGGGTACCTCGTGCGCTCTCCGGACTCCATTTTCGTACACGACACGTATTTTGGTCGGTAAAAATTCATTATATAATCTCCTAGGGGTTTTGACTTCCGTATCACGTAAATATCTCTTGTCATTGTTTTGAGCTGTCCTGCTGCAGACGGAGCAACATGTCGTCCCAGGATTCGGAAGGAGAAAGCTATGTGGTTGATTACCTTGCAGATCCTAAGGTTTATGGGGATGTGGAGCATTGCGGTTGGACTACAGAAGAAGAAGAAGAGGACTATGAACCCAAGGGAAAGGAGGAGACGAGCTCGGATGAAGATGAAATCCCATTACCTCAACCTGGGGACATGCATGTGGAGTTCAAAAAGTCAAGCCTCCCGGATAGGGTAAAGAAACCTAAGATCGAGTTTATCCCTTTTCGCCTCTTGCAGGAAAACAAGCAGGAACAATGCAAAAAGATACTGAGCCTGGAACAGGAGATCGAGGACCTAAGGGACCAAAATTTTGTCCTCAAGCGCAAATTAAGGAAGAAGCCTACGCCATCAACAAAACCATCACCTTCTACGCCAACAAAGGGGACATAATCACATGGGTATGGGCACTCCTCTTGGCAACATCCAAGCTTGGGGGAGTGCCCCGGTATCGTATCACCATCACTTCTATCTTTACCATTTTCCTTAGTTCGATCCTTTTGGTAATATCTTGATCTAGTAGAATAAAAGTTCTTAGTATGATCTAGTCGTGAGTTTTGCTTTATAATCCTTCTATGTAATTGAGTCCGTGAGCTATATAATAAAGATTAGTGTTGAGTCAAGGGCTTGATTATTTTGCCATGATCCTAAGGGAATAAAAGAAAAGAGAAAGAAATAAAAAGAAACAAAGAGATCATGTGAGTCTTATGGAGAGTAATGAGCTCACATAGAAAAAGGTATGATGAATAAAAGTTGTTGAGGGTTGACAAACATAGTTTTGGTCATCGTTGCAATTAATAGGAAGTAATAAAGAAAGAGAGGTCTTCACATATAAATATACTATCTTGGACATCTTTTATGATTGTGAGCACTCATTAAGATATGACATGCTAAAGAGTTGACATTGGACAAGGAAGACAACATAATGGGTTGTGTTTTCTTACATCTGAGATAAATTATATTGTCATGGATCATCCAACATGGTTGAGCTTGCCTTTCCCCCTCGTGCTAGCCAAATTCATCGCACCAAGTAGAGATACTACTTGTGCTTCCAAATGCCCTTAAAACCAGTCTTGCCATGAGAGTCCACTATACCTACCTATGGATTGAGTAAGATCCTCTAAGTAAGTTGTCATCGGTGCAAGCAATAAAAATTGCTCTCTAAATCTGTATGACTTATTAGTGTGGGAGAAAATAAAATTTATACGATCGTGTGATATGGAAGAAATAAAAGCGACAGACTGCATAATAAAGGTCCATATCACAAGTGGCAATATAAAGTGACGTTCTTTCGCATTAAGATTTTGTGCATCCAACTATAAAAGCTCATGACAACCTCTGCTTCCCTCTGCGAAGGGCTTATCTTTTACTTTTATCTCCTACATTGCATAAGAGTCATGGTGATCTTCACCCTTCCTTTTTACATTTTATCCTTTGGCAAGCACAGTATGTTGGAAAGATCCTGGTATATATGGCTAATTGGATGTGATTTTTCATGAAATATTACCGTTGACATTACCCTTGAGGTAAAATGTTGGGAGGCAAAACTATAAGCCCCTATCTTTCTCTGTGTTCGATCTAAACTCCATACCCATAAGTATTGCGTGAGTGTCAGCAATTGTGAAAGACTATATGATAGTTGAGTATGTGGACTTGCTGAAAAGCTCTTATACATTGACTCTTTCCTATGTTATGATAAATTGCAATTGCTCCAATGACTGAGATTATAGTTTGTTAGTTTTCAATGAAGTTTACGATTCATACTTGAAATTGTGATTGAATTATTACTCTAGCATAAGAAATCATATGACAAGAATTATATAAGTTGTTGTTCTAAGTTGTTCTAAGAATGATCATGATGCCCTCATGTCCGTATTTTATTTTTATCGACGCCTCTATCTCTAAACATGTGGACATATTTTTCGATTTCGGCTTTTCGCTTGAGGACAAGCGAGGTCTAAGCTTGGGGAAGTTGATACGTCCATTTTGAATCATGCTTTTATATCGATATTTATTGCATTATGGGCTGTTATTAAACATTATGTCACAATACTTATGCCTATTCTCTCTTATTTTACAAGGTTTACATGAAGAGGGAGAATGCCGGCAGCTGGGATTCTGGGCTGGAAAAGGAGCAAATATTGGAGATCTAATCTGCACAGCTCCAAAAGTCCTGAAACTTCACGAAATACGTTTTCAGAATATATAAAAAATACTCAGCGGAAGAGATTCACCAGGGGGCCCACACCCTGCCCACGAGGGTGGGGGCGTGCCCTACCCCATGGATGCGCCCCCTACCTCGTGGGCCCCCTGGTGGCCCTCCGGTGTCCATTTTCTGCTATATGAAGTCTTTTGATGGAAAAAAAATAAGAAGCCATCTTCTCGGACAAAACTCTGCCGCCACAAGGCGGAACCAATCTAGGGCTCTGGCGGAGCTGTTCTGCCGGGGAAACTTCCCTCCCGGAGGGGGAAATCATCGCCATCATCATCACCAACGCTCCTCTCATCGGGAGAGGGCAATCTCCATCAACATCTTCATCAGCACCATCTCCTCTCAAAACCCTAGTTCATCTCTTGTATCCAATTCTTGTCTCCAAGTCCGGGATTGGTGCTAGTAGGTTGCTAGTAGTGTTAATTACTCCTTGTAGTTGATGCTAGTTGGTTTAATTGGTGGAAGATCATATGTTCAGATCCTATATGCATATTAATACCCCTCTGATTTTGAACATGTTTATGCTTTGTGAGTAGTTACGTTTGTTCCTGAGGACATGGGAGAAGTCTTGCTATTAGTAGTCATGTGAATTTGGTATTCGTTCGATATTTTGATGAGATGTATGTTGTCTTTCCTCTAGTGGTGTTATGTGAACGTCGACTACATGACACTTCACCATTATTTGGGCCTAGAGGAAGGCATTGGGAAGTAATAAGTAGATCATGGGTTGCTAGAGTGACAGAAGCTTAAACCCTAGTTTATGCATTGCTTCGTAAGGGGCTGATTTGGATCCATATGTTTCATGCTATGGTTAGGTTTACCTTAATACTTTTGTTGTAGTTGCGGATGCTTGCAATAGAGGTTAATCATAAGTGGGATGCCTGTCCAAGTAAGTACAGTACCCAAGCACCGGTCCACCCACATACCAAATTATCAAAGTACCGAACGCGAATCATATGAGTGTGATGAAAACTAGCTTGATGATATTCCCATGTGTCCTCGGGAGCGCTTTTCTCTATATAAGAGTTTGTCCAGGCTTGTACTTTGCTACAAAAAGGATTGGGCCACCTTGCTGCACTTTATTTACTTTTGTTACTTGTTGCTCGTTACAAATTATCCTATCACAAAACTATCTGTTACCACTTATTTCAGTACTTGCAGAGAATACCTTGCCGGAAACCGCTTATCATTTCCTTCTGCTCCACGTTGGGTTCGACACTCTTACTTATCGAAAGGACTACGATAGATCCCCTATACTTGTGGGTCATCACTCAACAGTAATTTGTTCACCCACCGTAGAATACTTATGCTCTCGAGAGAAGCCACTAGTGAAACCTATGGCCCCCGGGTCTATCTTCATCATATTAATCTCCCAATACTTAGTTATTTCCTTTGCTTTTTACTTTGCTTTTATTTTACTTTGCATCTTTATCACAAAAATACCAAAAATATTATCTTATCATATCTATCAGATCTCACTCTCGTAAGTGGCCGTGTAGGGATTGACAACCCCTTATCGCGTTGGTTGCGAGGATTTATTTGTTTTGTGCAGGTGCGAGGGACTCGCGCGTAGCCTCCTCCTGGATTGATACCTTGGTTCTCAAAAACTGAGGGAAATACTTACGCTACTTTGCTGCATCATCCCTTCCTTTTCGGGGAAAATCAACGCAGTGCTCAAGAGGTAGCAAGAAGGATTTCTGGCGCCGTTGTCGGGGAGGTCTACACAAAAGTCAATATACCAAGTACCCATCACATACCCTTATCTCCCGCATTACATTATTTGCCATTTGCCTCTCGTTTCCTCTCCCCCACTTCACCCTTGCCGTTTTATTCGTCCTCTCTCTCTATCCTCCCTCTCTTTCTCTATTTGCCTCTTTTTGCCCGCTTGCTTTTTATTTGCTTGTGTGTTAGTTTGCTTGCTTGTCACGATGGCTCAAGATAACACTAAATTGTGTGACTTCACCAATACCAACAATAATGATTTTATTAGCACTCCGATTGCTCCTCTTACCGATGCTGAATCTTGTGAAATTAATACTGCTTTGCTGAATCATGTCATGAAAGATCCATTTTCCGGCCTTCCTAGTGAAGATGCCGCTACCCATCTAAATAGCTTCGTTGATTTGTGTGATATGCAAAAGAAGAAAGATGTGGATAATGATATTGTTAAATTGAAGCTATTTCCTTTTTCTCTTAGAGATCGTGCTAAAGCTTGGTTTTCGTCTTTGCCTAAAAATAGTATTGATTCATGGAACAAGTGCAAAGATGCTTTTATCTCTAAGTATTTTCCTCCCGCTAAGATCATCTCTCTTAGAAACGATATTATGAATTTCAAGCAACTTGATCATGAACATGTTGCACAAGCTTGGGAGAGAATGAAACTAATGATACGTAATTGCCCTACTCATGGTTTAAATTTGTGGATGATTATACAAATTTTTTATGCCGGGTTGAATTTTGCTTCTAGAAATCTTTTAGATTCAGCCGCGGGAGGCACTTTTATGGAAATCACTTTAGGATAAGCTACTAAACTCCTAGATAATATTATGGTTAATTATTTTCAATGGCATACTGAAAGATCTACTAATAAAAAGGTGCATGCGATAGAAGAAATTAATGTTTTGAGTGGAAAGATGGATGAACTTATGAAATTATTTGCTAGTAAGAGTGTTTCTTCTGATCCTAATGATATGCCCTTGTCTACTTTGATTGAGAATAATAATGAATCTATGGATGTGAATTTTGTTGGTAGGAACAATTTTGGTAACAACGCATATAGAGGAAATTTCAATCCTAGGCCTTATCCTAGTAATCCCTCTAATGATTATGGTAATTCCTACAACAATTCTTATGGAAATTATAATAAGATGCCCTCTGATTTTGAATCTAATATTAAAGAATTTATTACTTCGCAAAAGAGTTTGAATGCTATGATTGAAGAAATGTTGCTTAAGATTGATGAGTTGGCTAGGAACGTTCATAGGATTTCTCTTGATGTTGATTCTTTGAAACTTAGATCTATTCCACCTAAGCATGATATCAATGAGTCTCTAAAATCCATGAGAATTTCCATTGATGAGTGCAAAGAAAGAACCGCTAGGATGCGTGCTAAGAAAGATGCCTTTATAAGAGCGTGTTCTTCTAGTTCCTATGAAAATAAGATGAAGATCTAAAATTTATTGATGTGTACCCTATTAAATCTTTGTTTTGCAATATGAATCTTGATAATTATGGGACTGAATATGATCCACCTTTACCTAGAAGGCGTTCCAAGAATTCGGAATTTTTTGATCTTGATGCTAAAATAGATAAAAGTGGGATTGAAGAAATTAAAACCCTAGATGTTGCTAAACCCACTATTATGGATTTCAAGGAATTTAACTATGAAAATTTCTATTTTATTGATTGTATTTCCTTGTTGCAATCCGTGCTAAATTTTCCTCACGCTTATAGTCAAAATAAAGCGTTTACTAAACATATCGTTGATGCCTTGATGCAATCTTATGAAGAAAAACTTCAATTGGAAGTTTCTATCCCTAGAAAACTCTATGATGAGTGGGAACCAACTATTAAAATTAAATTAAATATCATGAATACTATGCTTTATGTGATTTGGGTGCTAGTGTTTCCACGATTCCAAAGACTTTGTGTGATTTGTTAGGTTTCCGTGATTTTGATGATTGCTCTCTAAACTTGCACCTTGCGGATTCCACTATTAAGAAACCTATGGGAAGAATTAATGATGTTCTTATTGTTGCAAATAGGAATTATGTGCCCGTAGATTTTATTGTTCTTGACATAGATTGCAATCCTTCATGTACTATTATTCTCGGTAGACCTTTCCTTAGAACGATTGGTGCAATTATTGATATGAAGGAAGGAAATATTAGATTCCAATTTCCATTAAGGAAAGGCATGGAACACTTTCCTAGAAAGAAAATTAAATTACCTTATGAATCTATTATGAGAGCCACTTATGGATTTCCTACCAAATATGGCAATACCTAGATCTATCCTTGCTTGTTATGCCTAGCTAGGGGCGTTAAACGATAGTGCTTGTTGGGAGGAAACCCAATTTTATTTTTATTCCTTGCTTTTTGCTACTGTTTAGTAATAAATAATTTATTTAGCCTCTGTTTAGATTGTGTGTGTTTTTTGTGTTTAATTAGTGTTTGTGCCAAGTAGAACCGTTGGGAAGACTTGGGGAATGTCTTGTTACACTTGCTGTAAAAAACAGAAACTTTAGCGCTCACAAAAACTGCTGCCATTTTTATTTGGAAAGTTCTATTTAGTTAATTCCTTTTGTCAGATAATTAATAGATAAATTCCTCACGTCCAGCAATTTATTTTAGAATTTTTGGGGTTCCAGATCTTGCGCTAGCTACAGATTACTACAGACTGTTCTGTTTTTTGACAGATTCTATTTTTCGTGTGTTGTTTGCTTATTTTGATGAATCTATGGCTAGTAAAATAGTTTATAAACCATAGAGAAGTTGGAATACAGTAGGTTTAACACCAATATAAATAAATAATGAGTTCATTACAGTACCTTGAAGTGGTCTTTTGTTTTCTTTCGCTAACGGAGCTCACGAGATTTTCTACTTTGAGTTTTGTGTTGTGAAGTTTTCAAGTTTTGGGTAAAGATTTGATGGATTATGGAACAAGGAGTGGCAAGAGCCTAAGCTTGGGGATGACCATGGCACCCCCAATATAATCTAAGGACACCTAAAAGCCAAAGCTTGGGGATGCCCCGGAAGGCATCCCCTCTTTCGTCTACTTCTATCGGTAACTTTACTTGGAGCTATATTTTTATTCACCACATGATATGTGTTTTGCTTGGAGCCTCTTGTATGATTTGAGTCTTTACTTTTTAGTTTACCACAATCATCCTTGCTTTACACACCTTTTGAGAGATACATACATGATTTGGAATTTGTTAGAATACTCTATGTGCTTCGCTTATATCTTTTGAGTTATATAGTTTTGCTCTAGTACTTCACTTATATCTTTTAGAGCACGGTGGTGGATTTTTTTTATAGAAACTATTGATCTCTCATGATTCACTTAGATTATTTTGAGATTCTTAAATATCATGGTAATTTCCTTAAAATCCTAATATGCTAGGTATACAAGATTAATAATAAAACTTTCGTATGAGTGTGTTGAATACTATGAGAAGTTTGATGCTTGATAATTGTTTTGAGATATGAAGATGGTGATATTAAAGTTGTGCTAGTTGAGTAGTTGTGAATTTGAGAAATACTTGTGTTAAAGTTTGTGATTCCCGTAGCATGCACATATGGTGAACCGTTATGTGATGAAGTCGGAGCATGATTTATTTATTGATTGTCTTCCTTATGAGTGGCAGTCGGGGACGAGTGATGGTCTTTTCCTACCAATCTATCCCCCTAGGAGCATGCGTGTAATAATTTGCTTTGATAACTTGTAGATTTTTGCAATAAGTATATGAGTTCTTTATGACTAATGATGAGTCCATGGATTATACGCACTCTCACCCTTCCACAATTGCTAGCCTCTCTAATACCGCGCACCTTTCGCCGGTATCATACACCCACCATGTACCTTCTTCAAAACATCCACCATACCTACCTATTATGGCATTTCCATAGCCATTCCGAGATATATTGCCATGAAACTTTCCACTGTTCCGTTTATTATGACACACTCCATCATTGTCATATTTCTTAGCATGATCATGTAGTTGACATCGTATTTGTGGCAAAGCCACCATTCATAATTTTTCATACATGTCACTCATGAGTCATTGCATATCCCGGTACACTACCAGAGGCATTCATATAGAGTCATATTTTGTTCTAAGTATCAAGTTGTAATTGTTGAGTTGTAAGAAAATAAAAGTGTGATGATTATCATTATTAGAGCATTGTCGCAGTGAGGAAAGGATGATGGAGACTATGATTCCCCCACAAGTCGGGATGAGACTCCAGACGGAAAATAAAAAAAGAAGAAGAAAAGAGGCCATAAAAAAGAGAGAAAAGGCCCAAATAAAAAATGAGAGAAAAAGAGAGAAGGGGCAATGCTACTATCCTTTTACCACACTTGTGCTTCAAAGTAGCACCATGATATTCATAGTAGAGAGTCTCTCATTTTGTCACTTTTATATACTAGTGGGAATTTTTCATTATAGAACTTGGCTTGTATATTCCAATGATGGGCTTCCTCAAAATGCCCTAGGTCTTCATGAGCAAGCAAGTTGGATGCACACCCACTTAGTTTCTTTTTGAGCTTTCATATACTTATAGCTCTAGTGCATTCGTTGCATGGCAATCCCTACTCACTCACATTGATATCTATTGATGGGCATCTCCATAGCCCGTTGATACGCCTAGTTGATGTGAGACTATCTTCTCCCTTTTTGTCTTCTCCACAACCACCATTCTATTCCACCTATGGTGCTATATCCATGGCTCACGCTCATGTATTGCGTGAAGATTGAAAAAGTTTTGAGAATGTCAAAAGTATGAAACAATTGCTTGGCTTGTCATCGGGGTTGTGCATGATTTAAATACTTTGTGTGGTGAAGATAGAGCATAGCCAAACTATATGATTTTGTAGGGATAACTTTCTTTGGCCATGTTATTTTGAGAAGAGATAATTGCTTTGTTAGTATGATTGAAGTATTATTATTTTTATGTCAATATGAACTTTTGTCTTGAATCTTTCGGATCTGAATATTGATACCACAATTAAGAAGAATTACATTAAAATTATGCCAAGTAGCACTCCGAATCAAAAATTCTGTTTTTATCATTTACCTACTCGAGGACGAGCAGGAATTAAGCTAGGGGATGCTTGATACGTCTCCAACTTATCTATAATTTTTGATTGCTCCATGCTATATTATCTACTATTTTGGACATTATTGGGCTTTATTATCCACTTTTATATTATTTTTGGGACTAACCTATTAACCGGAGGCCCAGCCCAGAATTGCTATTTTTTGCCTGTTTTAGGGTTTCGAAGAAAAGGAATATCAAACGGAGTCCAAAGGGAATGAAACCTTCGGGAACGTGATTTTCTCAACGAACAAGACCCAGGAGACTTGGACCCTACGTCAAGACACAAAATAGGAGGCCACGAGGTAGGGGCGCGCCTACCCCCTGTCGTGGTTCTAAGCCTGACAGTAGAATGGGGGTAGGAATGTAGAGGCAAGATCCTAGCTGTGGAGGAGCTGTACACGCGAGTTTCACAAGTTCAAGCCTTCTCGGAGGAAGTAACATCCCTACGTCTCGGAGCCCGAAGGCGGTCGACTGTTTATATGCGTGTGAGTTACAGGGGGTGCGAACCCTTGTCCCGGAGGAGGGGGTGGCTTATATAGAGTGCGCCAGGACCCCAGCCAGCCCACGTTACAAAGGTTTCAATGTACACAAAGGTAGGGCATTACTGGTAACGCTAGTAATAAAGAGATATAAATGATCTTTAAGGTTACAGAGTGAATGACCGACCGTTGTCATCCTGAGTGACGTTAGGCCTTCTACACTCCGAGTGGTTTCTTGTATCGTCGAGTGGTTGTTCGCATACTCGAGTGTCTTCTATACTGTCGAGTGGAACATAGTTTCACGGTCGAGTGGATGATGATTTTGCTTCGACCGCTTCTGGTTCCTTTAGAGATGTCCTTGGGGAGGGTATCTTGGACAAATCCATGACCCTACCCTAGGTACATAGCTTCATCATTAGCCCCCGAATGGATCAGGGTTTGCGTGAGGAAGGAGTTGGGAACACTTCCGAGTCATTCTTTGTGCTATGAGTATAACTTGTTCTGGAACAATGAACCGAGGAGACAACATCAACTTCTTTTTCAGTCGCCTTGGTCCATTCTTAGTTTTTGCCGAGTGAACTTTCACGGTAGAATTTTCAATGATAATGTGGAGGATGTTTTCAGTCTGACCAGTTGCTCTACTCTCCGCGTATTTCGCGGGATTCGAATTTTGGGAAGCGCGCCAGACGGGCGAGGCCGTCGTAATCGGGACGGATTAGGCAGGTCTCCTCGATCTCCGCGCCACCTTTTTCGCCACGTACTGCGTGCACGACTGTTGCGGGATTTGTTTAGAACGTCTGGGCCTACCAGTCAGTCACTCGGGGAATGACCTTATAAAAGGCACCGAACCGGGTCTCTGCACCGTGCTCTCCCATTCTCTTTTCTTCTTCCTCCGACCTCTCCACCACGCTCACTTCTGCTCTCGTCGCTGAACCCTCGCTCGAACTTGATCCGCCGCCATGGGAAAAGAGAAGACGGTGGCGCTGGAGCGCGCGAAGAAGGCGACCGCGAAGTCGAAGGGCAAGCGGACCAGCCGGGGCGGATCCTCGTCGAGATCTGGCCTGCCACCGGGCTAGATCCAGGGCGACTGGATCCGCTCGACGATCAGCCATGACGACCTCGACGACCTGGTGGAGGGGGGACTGATCCCCCACAAATCAGCGCGGCTCCCGGGGAACGAGACCGAGCCGCAGCCAAGGAAGGGTGAGTGCATTCTCCTCGCCACCCACGTCGATCGCGGATTTTCTCTGCCTCCCCATCCTTTCTTTCGGGGCTTTTTGAACTTCTTTGGGGCTCAGCTCCACCACTTCACTCCAAACACCATAGTCTATCTGGCTGCTTTTGTGTCAATGTGTGAAAATTTCTTGGGCTATCGACCGCACTGGGGCCTCTTCAAACATATCTTCACCTACCGCTCCCAGTCGGTCAAAAAGGCCAATCCGAGTGATGAGAGGAAGCACGTGATCCAGATGTGTGGGGGCCTGGGGATCTAGATGAGGAACAAGAGCACCTTCCCGGCAATGATCCTTCCCGACTCGGTCCGCGGCTGGCAGTCGACTTGATTTTACTGCAAAGATCAGCCGACCCGGGGTCAGTCGACTGGACTTCCTCCCTTTTCCCTGGCTCGAGTGGATAAGCCCTCCTCCTTGAAGGTGGTTCCCGAAGAGAAGGCGCAGGTCAAGGTGTTGGTCGAGCAGGTCGTCCAACTCGTCCGCGACGGGGTGACTGGGATGGACCTGCTGGAGGTCTTTCTCGATCGACGCATCCAACTGCTCCAGGCCCGTGATCATCCGATGTGGATGTACTCTAGACTCGAGGACTCCACTCGGATCCACCCGGAGGACGTCAGTGAGGACATCTTGGAGAAGTGGCTGATGGGAATCACCAGCAACAAAGACAACCCCCGGGGGTCTAGGAGGGTGATTCCATTCGACCACTCATGTCAGACGGAGCAGGTATGATTCTATTTTACCAAATATCTTTCTGATTCACTGTGTGACACCTTGTTGATGGTCGACTGTACTCCTTTTGCTCGTTGTTCTTTCAGGCTCTCATTGACATGTACTCGATGCCCAACGGAGTGCAGGAGCAAGACGTCGAGGAGGGAGCGAGCGGGGGCGAGAGCGGCGAGTGGCACTCGGATGCAGAGGAGGACGAGGAGAGCGACGACTCGAGCGATGATGAAGAAGTCGACTCGCCTCCTCGCAGAGAGAGGAGATCCAAGCACGGACACGATCTGGCGAGCACCCCGGACCTAGCGACCGCGCCGACTGGGCAGTCTTCGAAGCGCCCCCGGACGTCTTCTCCAGCGCCGATTGAGAAGGCCCCAAAGCAGCCCAAGGTTGTGCCGCCTCCAGCTCCAAAAGCACCGAAGGCCACCTCCTCCAAACTGCTCAAGGATTTACCCAGGATCAAAGTGACCGTCCCTACCATCTCCGGGTAATCATCTGACTTGTTCTTTTCATCGACTCGAGCAACAGAACATAACCGACTGAGTACGGACACTTGTAGTGCTGCTACATCGGGAACCTCTTCCCTCCAGTACTGAGACGAGGAGATGGAAGACGCGGTTACCTCCAACCCAGGTAGAAACTCTTATGATCTTGTTCTTGATTACTGGGTCGATTGCATTCTAGTGGTTCACTTGGGGTAGAATGATCTGTCTTGCAGCTCCACCCAACGTCATCGATCTTCCAGATGACGATGAAGATGTGGATCTTAAGCCTAGGAAGAGCAAAAAGGTAACAGATGGCAAGATGTCTCAGCAAGGGCCAACAACAACACCACCCGTCCGTCAATCTGAAGACGCGGGCAGGGCCTATGTAACCTTCGCTGCACCCTTGTCGAGTGAGCACTCCGCACCGTCCACTGCACCGGTGATTCCTTCAGTCGTCCAACTCCACGCCACGGAGCTCCAAACTGCCACACCTGGGTCGTCTGCTCTCTTTTTCACCAGCTACCCCGTTCCGGACAACCAGTCGGAAGTGGCTGCGGAAGCCATCCGTCAGGCTAACGTGATGATGGAGCGGATGAAGACGGTGCATGAGAATAACCAGGCTGCTTATGACGCCAGCGCTGCTCTCCGGGCCAATGTCCAGGTAAGTAGACTTTTTGGCTGACCTTGTTCTGTCAGGATATGCTATCTGAAACATTTTCTTCCATACAATCTCCTGTTGTTTGCGTCGAATCAGTGCACCCAGTGGGTGTTTTGTTGTCTTTGGTAGTTGCGTTCTTCCACTCGGTCTGGGCGAGTAGGATCTAAACCGGTGGGGGCACGCTAAGTGCACCCACTGTGTGTAGTCCCCGAGACCACAGTCGACTGCTAGCAGTCGACAGGGCTCTGAGTTCTACCTTCCTTTCTTTTCTTCCACTCGACCCGGGCGGACCGGTCGAATGAGATCTGAACCGGTGGGGGCACGCTAAGTGCACCCACTGGGTGTAGTCCCCGAGACCGCAGTCGACTGTTGGCAGTCGACTGGGGTCTGAACAGTTTTTTTACTTGACCTGGGCGGACCGTTCGAGTTGGGTCTTAATCAGCGGGGGCACGCCAAGTGCACCCGCTGGGTGTAGCCCCCGAGACCGCAGTCGACTGTGTGCAGTCGGCAGGGGTCTAAGAGAACTTCTTTAAGTTTTATCCACTCGGAAGTGAACAACCTTTGATCTTGTCGATTGACACGTCTTTTGCCTTCTGCAGAAGTCTTGTACTCTCATTTCCATGTTTGCTGAACTTGAGGAGAAGCAGAGGCAACTCAACCTCGACTTGGAGTTGGCCCAGCAGAATCTGAAGAAAGCTCAAGACGAAGCTGCTGGTATGGAAGGTAACTGCCTGTCGACTGTCTTTTTAAAACATTTCTTTGAGCTCTTGTCTGACCCGATTGCTTCTTTTGCAGAGAAAACGAAGTTGGCTATGGAGAATAAGGACTCAGACCTCGCCGCTGCATAGAAGGAAGCCCAAGATAAAACTGCCCTCGCAGACCAGAAGCTGGCTTCAGTCGAAGCACTGGAAGGGGAGGTGACCAAGCTGAAGTCCTGTCTCAACGAGTCTAACCGAGAGGTGAGTCGTCTGAAGAAGGACAAAATTACCCTAAACGAAAAGCTGGAGTCTGCGGTCCACAAGAGGAATGACACGGAGGCTTATCTGAGAACTCTTGCTAAGAAGCTTTATCTTATGCTGGAAGGTATTTCTTTTAAACCGACTGTGTTGATGCTTGCGAACATATCCTGTCCGGTCGACTCACTAATTTTTGGCTGCAGAATTCTGCCAAGACTTTGACGAGGAAACTGGAAAGGTCGAGACGGGTCTGGACCCTATCGCTTCTCCAGTTTGCGACGAAACTGCAATGAACGTGCTCCGACTGGAGTCTCATGTCGCCAGCGTCACAAGCTACCTCGCGCGCCTGAAGGAGGCAGTCTCACGAGTCGACGCATTGCTCTGGCCAAGGGCGACGCTTCAAAATGACCTGGAATCCCTGATGGCTCGACTCAACAATATCCCTAACCGAGTGCAGGAATGGAAGAAGTCCTCCGCCCGGTGTGGTGCTGACGTGGCGATGTCCTTGGTGCGAGTCCACTGCAAGGAAGCTCGTGAAGACAAGCTGGTGGCGATCAAGGTCGCTAACACTAAAAGGCATGACTTCCAGTCCTTCATGGAGACTTTCATCGCTGCTACCACTCGGATCGCGGATGGGATCGACCTGGATGAATTCATCGAGCCTGCCAGCCCTCCTCCTGCCGAGTGAACAAACTTATGAGACTTGAATCTGCTTTAAATTTGCCTCGGAATGCCGAGTGGTTGCTGTAACCGTTAAACTCCTTCGGGCTTGATGCTCGAATACTTTTGGTTTGCTGCTTGGAACTTTAGGATTTATCTGAATTTGGTTTATTTCCGAATATGCTTGCGTTTTTCCTTCAAGTGGACTTTGTTCTCTGCTCGGAATAGTCTTTGCGCTGGAGATGCAGCTCTGAGGTGGCGACTCTAGTCGACCTGGGCTTCATCGTCCTTGCGGATAGGGATGGAGCGGACATTGTACTTGTGGCGTAGTCCCGAAGGAGAAGGTTGTAGTCGACTTGCACCTCGTCGTCCTTGCGGATAGGGATGGAGCGCACGTTGTACTTGTGGCGTAGCTCCGAAGGAGAAGGTTGCAGTCGACCCGCACCTCGTCGTCCTTGTGGATAGGGATGGAGCGCACGTTGTACTCGTGGCGTAGCTCCGAAGGAGAAGGTTGCAGTCGACCTGCACATCGTCGTCCTTGCGGATAGGGATAGAGCGCACGTTGTACTTGTGGCGTAGCTCCGAAGGAGAAGGTTGCAGTCGACCTGCACCTCGTCGTCCTTGCGGATAGGGATGGAGCGCACGTTGTACTTGTGGCGTGGCTCCGAAGGGGAAGGTTGCAGTCGACCTGCACCTCGTCGTCCTTGCGGATAGGGATGGAGCGCACATTGTACTTGTGGCGTAGCTCCGAACTTAGGCGGGTAATAGACAGCAGCTAAGCCCCCGAGTGGGAGGGTTGCTCTCCACTCGGTAAGATTTTTTTAAACTTAGGCGAGTACTGGACTGCAGCTAAGCCTCCGAGTGGGAGAACTTAGGCGAGTACTAGACTGCAGCTAAGCCCCCGAGTGGGAGGGTTGCTCTCCACTCGGTAGGATTTTTTAAACTTAGGCGAGTACTGGACTGCAGCTAAGCCTCCGAGTGGGAGAACTTAGGCGAGTACTAGACTGCAGTTAAGCCCCCGAGTGGGAGGATTGCTCTCCATTCGGTAGGATTTTACAAACTTAGGCGAGTACTGGACTGCATCTAAGCCTCCGAGTGGGAGAACTTAGGCGAGTACTAGACTGCAGCTAAGCCCCCGAGTGGGAGGGTTGCTCTCCACTCGGTAGGATTTTTTAAACTTAGGCGAGTACTGGACTGCATCTAAGCCTCCGAGTGGGAGAACTTAGGCGAGTACTAGACTGCAGCTAAGCCCCCGAGTGGGAGGGTTGCTCTCCACTCGGTAGGATTTTTTAAACTTAGGCGAGTACTGGACTGTAGCTAAGCCCCCGAGTGGCAGGGTTGCTCTCCACTCGGTAGAATTTTTTAAACTTAGGCGAGTACTGGAGTGCAGCTAAGCCCCTAAGTGGGAGGATTGCTCTCCACTCGGTAGGATTTTTTCAAATTTAGGCGAGTACTATACTGCAGCTAAGCCCCCGAGTGGGAGGGTTGCTCTCCACTCGGTAGGATTTTTCAAACTTAGGCGAGTACTGGACTGCAGCTAAGCCCCCGAGTGGGAGGGTTGCTCTCCACTCGGTAGGATTTTTTCAAACTTAGGCGAGCACCGGACTGCAACTAAGCCTCCGAGTGAGAGAACTTAGGCGAGTACTGGACTGCAGCTAAGCCCCCAAGTGGGAGGGTTGCTCTCCACTCGGTAGGATTTTTTCAAACTTAGGCAAGTACCGGACTGCAGCTAAGTCTCCGAGTGAGAGAACTTAGGCGAGTACTGGACAGCAGCTAAGCCCCCGAGTGGGAGGATTGCTCACCACTCGGTAGGATTTTACAAACTTAGGCGAAATGGATTCGCGGCTAAGCCCACCCACTGGGGGATTTCAGAGGTAAATAAAAGCAACAACAATCATGTGAGAAGACTGAAAAGCTCTTGTGTTTGACGAACAAATTACAAAGGTACTTCTTATTACATTTTATTCGAATGAGTGCTTAAGTATAAAAGGGGCGGAGCAGCTCCGCGTTCCAAGCCCGTGGCTCGTCTTTCTGATGCTCAATACTGTAAAGATGGCATGCTCCATTGTGGAGAACTTTGGTGATGATGAAGGGGCCTTCCCAAGCCGGGGCGAGCTTGTGCGGTTTCTGTTGATCCACTCGAAGAACCAGGTCTCCCTCTTGAAAGGCTCGACCCCTCACATTTCTGGCGTGGAATCGACGCAAGTCTTGCTGATAAATGGTCGACCGGATCAAGGCCATCTCTCTTTCCTCCTCTAAGAGATCGACTGAATCTTGTCGGGCCTGCTCTGCTTCCTCTTCGGAGAAGAGCTCGACTCGGGGTGCGTTGTGGAGCAGGTCACTTGGCAGAACAGCTTCGGCTCCATAGACCAAGAAGAAAGGAGTTCGTCCAGTTGACTAATTGGGAGTTATCCTTAAACCCCACAGAACTGACGGAAGTTCATCGACCCAAGCGCCTGCTGCGTGTTTGAGATCACGCATCAGTCAGGGTTTCAGCCCTTTGAGAATTAGGCCATTGGCTCTTTCTGCTTGTCCGTTCGACTGCGGGTGAGCGACTGAAGCATAGTCGACTCATGTGCCTTGAGAAGCGCAGAAAGCTCTAAACTCATCAGAATCGAAGTTCGACCCATTGTCCGTGATGATGCTGTGTGGAACTCCATATCTGAATGTCAATTCTCTAATAAAACTGACGCGGTGCTGGCTTCAAGGTTCTTGATAGGTTTAGCTTCGATCCATTTGGTAAAGTTGTCGACTGCTACGAGCACATGAGTGAATCCACTCCTACCAGTTCTCAGTGGTCCAACCATATCCAACCCCCAAACAGCAAAGGGACAGACGAGGGGAATGGTTTTCAGGGCTGACGCTGGCTTGTGAGACATGTTAGAGTAAAACTGGCAGCCTTCACATCTGTCGACTATATCTTTCGCCATTTCATTTGCTCGTGGCCAATAGAATCCGTCTCGGTATGCTTTAGTCACGATGGCCCGAGAGGACTCATGGTGACCACAGGTCCCCGAGTGGATGTCGTTGAGGATCATTCGACCTTCTTCTGGCATTATGCACTTTTGACCGACTCCAGTCACGCTTTCCCTGAACAGTTGTCCTCTTATCACAGTAAAGGCCTTGGATCAACGGACGATCTGTCGAGACTCTTCCTAGTCCTTTGGGAGTTCTTTCCTAAGGATGTACGCATTGTACGGCACTGTCCAGTCAGGAGTAATGGCCAGAACCTCCATGATCAGGTCGACCACGGCTGGGACCTCGACTTCAGACGGATCTGTGGCGCTCCTAGGCTGCGGGGCTCTTCAGTAAAAGGATCTTCCTGAATTGTCGGCGTGTGAATATGCTCCAAAAACACATTGCTGGGAATGGCTTCTCTCTTGGAACCTATCTTTGCCAAGTCATCGGCTGCTTGATTTTTCAGTCGGGGTATGTGATGGAGCTCTAACCCCTCAAACTTCTTTTCCAGCTTCCTCACCGCGTTGCAGTAACCGGTCATGGCTGGGCTTCTGACGTCCCACTCCTTCATCACTTGATTGACTACCAAATCTGAGTCGCCGTAGACCATGAGGCGAAGGACGCCGAGTGAGATGCCCATACGCAACCCATACAGGAGTGCTTCATATTCAGCTTCATTATTGGAAGAATCAAAGTGAATCTGGAGGACATATCTGAGCTTGTCTCCTCGGGGGGATGCCAGAACCACCCCAGCACCGGAACCATTCAGCATTTTGGATCCATCAAAGAACATGGTCTAGTGCTCCGAGTGAACTTGAGTCGCCAGTTGTTGTTCAATCCACTCGGCGAGGAAATCTGCTATTGCTTGGGACTTAATAGCCTTCTTTGCCTCAAACTTGATATCTAAGGGGAGGAGTTCAATCGCCCATTTTGCCACTCGACCAGTTGCATCTCTGTTGTGCAGAATCTCTGACAATGGAGCGTCGCTGACGACTGTAACAGAGTGATCCGAGAAATAGTGTGCAACCTTCTTCGTGGTCATGTAAATCCCATAAATGAGCTTCTGATAGTGTGGATATCTCCGCTTTGACGGAATCAGAACTTTAGAAATATAATAAACTGGGCGCTGAACTTTATAGGCTTTTCCCTCTTCTTCCCGCTCGACCGTAAGTACTGTACTAACGACTTGTCCAGTGGCTGCTATATAAAGCAGTAAAGGCTCTTCGCTGATTGGGGCAGCAAGCACCGGCTGGGTGGAAAGCAGGGCTTTTAGCTCTGCAAATGCTGCATCAGCTTCAGGAGTCCACTCGAACTTATCTGATTTCTTCATCAGTCGGTAAAGAGGCAGTTCCTTTTCACTGAGGCGAGAAATGAATTGACTTAGGGCGGCCAAGCAACCAGTAAGCTTCTGGACATCATGCACATGCACAGGGCGTTTCATTCGGAGTATAGCACCCACTTTCTCTGGGTTAGCATCGATCCCTCGTTCGGAAACGAGGAAACCGAGTAATTTTCCGCCCGGAACTCCAAACGTGCACTTTGATGGATTGAGCTTGATATCATACCTTCTGAGGTTAGCAAAGGTTTCAGCAAGGTCAGTCAGTAGGTCGCAACCTTTACGTGACTTGACCACAATGGCATCCATGTATGCTTCCACATTCCGACTGATCTGAGTGAGCAGGCACTTCTGAATCATCCGCATGAATGTGGCTCCGGCGTTTTTCAAACCGAATGGCATAGAGACATAACAGAAGCACCCAAATGGGGTGATGAAAGCTGTTTTTATCTCGTCAGGTCCGTACAGACGGATCTGGTGGTACCCGGAGGCGTCCAAAAAGGACAAACGCTCGCACCCTGCAGTCGAGTCGACTATCTGGTCGATGCGAGGGAGAGGAAAGTGATCTTTCGGGCAGGCCCGATTGATATGCTTGAAGTCAATGCACATGTGAAGTGAGTCGTCCTTCTTTGGGACCATGACAACATTAGCTAACCACTCAGAGTGGTAAATCTCACAGATAAACTCAGCTGCCAAAAGCCGAGCCACCTCTTCACCGATTGCCTTCCTCTTCTGTACGGCGGACCGTCGAAGATGTTCTTTGACTGGTTTCACTTTTGGGTCAACTCGCAAACAATTCTCAGCCAGTCCCCTAGGAACACCTGGCATGTCCGAAGGTTTCCATTCGAAGATGTCCCAGTTCTCACGGAGGAACTGGATGAGCGCTTCTTCCTATTTGGAGTCGAGTGTTGTTGAAATGTGAGTCGGAACAGCATTGGGATCTGTCGGGTGAATGTGAATCGACTTTGTTTCGCCAGACGACTGGAATGCTGAATCCGTGGCGGGCTTCTTGGCTCGCAACAAATCACTCGGATCTGCATTTTTCTGATATTCTTGCAATTCTACTACAGCCATCTGTGCATCGGCGATCTTTGAGCCCTTCTGGAAGCACTCTTCTGCCTTCTTCCGATTACCAGTGATCACCCCTTTGGGACCAGGAATCTTTAATTTGAGGTACACGTAACATGGTCGAGCCATAAAACGTGCATAAGCTGGCCTGCCCAGAATAGCATGATAGGCACTCTAAAAATCCACAACTTCAAACGTCAACTTTTCTCTGCGGTAATTCTTGAAATCACTGAAAACCACGTCGAGAGAAATCTGGCCGAGTGATGCAGCCTTCTTGCCTGGAATGACCCCATGGAAACTCATGTTACTCTCACTGAGTCTGGACATCGGAATGCCCATTCCTTTCAATGTCTCTGCATGCAGTATATTCAAGCCACTGCCACCATCCATCAGAACCTTTGTCAGTCGGGTGCCCTCGGCTACTGGGTCGACCACCAACGCTTGCCTCCTAGGGGTGGCTATGTGCACTGGGTGGTCGGACTGGTCGAATGTAATGGCAGTCTGGGACCACTTCAAATAACTGGGTGTCACCGGAGCGACCATGTTCACTTCTCTATTGATGACTTTCAATCGACTTTTACTCTCAACGTCAGCGAAAATCATCAAGGTGGAATTCACGTGGGGATAACCATCATCATCCTCTTCCTCATCCTCAACCTTGTCTGCTTCCTTCTCCTTTTCCTTGGGCTGTTTCTCTCAGAACTGTTGGATTAGGAGTCGACACTGTCGAGTGGTATGCTTTGGGTAAATGAAATTACCCTCTTCATCTTTTTTAGTGTGGATGTGACATGGCAAATCCGGCACATCATTTCCATCTTGATCTTTTACTTTCTTGGGGTTCCACGGCCCCTTGGGCTTCCCCTTGAACTTTCCTTGAGTCACAGCTAAGGCTTCACCAGGGGCAGCTGGCTCGGCTTTGCGCTTCTGTTTCCGACTGGAGTTACCTCCTCCGACTTCATGGGCGACTGTTTTGTGCTTGCCACTCCGGAGTCGGTCTTCTTCTTCTCCGTTGGCGTACTTGGTGGCAATTTCCATCATCCGAGTCAGAGTCATATCTCCTGTCCGACCGAACTTCATATTCAATTCCTGATACTTGACACCTTCTTTAAAGGCACAAATCTCCTGGTGTCAGACACATTATCCACCGTGTGATGCAATGTGATCCATCTCCGGATATAATCCCTCAAAGACTCATTCGGTTTCTGCACGCAACACTGTAATTCGGTCAGCCCTGCCGGCCGTTTGCAAGTCCCTTCAAACGTTCTGACAAATACTCGGGCAAGATCTTCCCAAGTATAAATACTGCTCGGCGCTAACTGATTCAGCCATGCTCTAGTCGAGCCCTCCAGCATCAGAGAAAGGTGTTTCATGGCCACTTCATCATTGTCGCCACCAATCTGGACAGCCACTCGGTAGTCTTCAAGCCAAGTATCAGGCTTGGACTCACCAGTGAACTTACTGACTCCAGCTGCCAACCTAAAGTTGGGAGGAATCACTGCAGCCCTGATGGCTCTGCTGAAGCACTCCGGACCTGAGACATGCACCCTGCTGCTGGTTGGTACATCTCTGTCAGGACCCTCTCGGTGAGCTCTGTTTCTGTCGACCAAGCCCTGAACGAGAATAGATCTCGCATCAAAGCCCGGCTCTCTGGGGTCGACTGGAACCCCTCGCCCCATATTGTGAGGGCGTCTGTCATCATGTTGTCGCGGCATGTATGACCCACTCCTTGGGGGAGGTGTGGGCACTCGACGACGATCATCATGATCGACTCGGTGATCATACTGCTCACGGTTTCTGTACTGATCTCGTCGGTCTCCACGTCCCTCACGCCTCGGGGGCGATCTTGGGCTGTGAGCCGACTGAACTGTGTCTGCAACCATGGACCTGCTATGGATCCTATTCCGCGACTGAGATACTACTGTATTCTGCTCTCCTGCTGCACGGAGCAAAGCTCGGATCTGCACCAGACCTCGACTAGCTTCTGATTGGGAAGGTTGGATCGACTCTGCTATCCGGGCTACGGCTGCGAGATTCTAGATCGGAGTTCTGTATACCTGAGTCAGAGGCGGAAAGAGTTGACGTCGACTGGATTCAGGAGCACGTTGTCGAGCACGCTCGTTGAGTGCGCGCTGGAGATTCTCCAGTCGAGTGCGCTCAGCCAAGTTGGCCAGGCGCGCCTCCTCCAAGGCCTGGGCGTCAGGGGTTTCTCCAACGATAGGAGTGTGAAGTGCATCCATCTTCCGGCGGCGAAGTTCTTCTCTCCGCTGCGAGGAGAGGGGTTCGGGGCGGTATTCTTCATGAACGCGTGACGAATCGCCGTTCCCATCACCTCCGTCTTCACGGGTGAAGCCAGGAGGACTGCGTGGTCCATTGACCATCAAAACTTCTGCCGCGGGGTCGCTGCTATCGCACTCGTATGCGGTCTCTACGGAGCCAGTCGACAGATCGAACAAGCCGTAGAGGGTTTCGTCGGGCTCGATTGCCGCGACTTGAGGGGTGGCCGACTGGCGAGCCACCGCATGCCTCACCCACCGCTGAAGCCTCGACCGACCGGAACGTTTGCTCCGGTGGGCCGCAGGGAGGGGGAAAGCTGCTGGAGCCGACTGATACTGGGTCGACGGCTGCCGCAGGAGGACCTCGCGGACGCACGTGCGAAAGTGTGTCGCGCCGCTGGCGGGGAGTGTGTCGACGTCGAGTGGAGCCTCCTGAAGCCAAGTGGAGTCGTCGGCGACGAACACGAGCGCGCCGAGACGGATCTCGCGGCCCTCAGCCAAACCTCCGCCTGGAACCATGATGAAGGGGATCGGAAAAATTGTAACTTCTCCAACAAGTCGCTAAGACACCTGCCCCACGGTGGGCGCCAACTGTCGTGGTTCTAAGCCTGACAGTAGAATGGGGGGTAGGAATGTAGAGGCAAGATCCTAGCCGTGGAGGAGTTGTACATGCGAGTTTTACGAGTTCAGGCCCTTCTCGGAGGAAGTAACAGCCCTACATCTCGGAGCCCGAAGGCGGTAACTGGATATATGCGTGTGCGTTACAGGGGGTGCGAACCCTTGTCCCAAAGGAGGGGATGGCTTATATAGAGTGCGCCAGGACCCCAGCCAGCCCACGTTACAAAGGGTTCAATGTACATTAAGGCAGGGCGTTACTGGTAACGCTAGTAATAAAGAGATATAAATGATCTCTAAGGTTACAGAGTGAATGACCGACCGTTGTCATCCAGAGTGACGTTAGGCCTTCTACACTCCGAGTGGTTTCTTGTATCGTCGAGTGGTTGTTCGCATAGTCGAGTGTCTTCTATACTGTCGAGTGGAACATAGCTTCACAGTCGAGTGGATGATGATTTTGCTTCGACCGCTTCTGGTTCCTTTAGAGATGTCATTGGGGAGGGTGTCTTGGACAGATCCATGACCCTACCCTAGGTACATAGCTTCATCACCCCCCCCAGGCGCGCCCTCCACCCTCGTGGGCCCCCTGTTGCTCCAGCGACGTACTCCTTCCTCCTATATATACCTACGTACCCCCAAACGATCAGATACAGAGCCAAAAACCTAATTCCACCACCGCAACCTTCTGTATCCACGAGATCCCATCTCGGGGCCTGTTCTGGAGCTCCGCCGGAGGGGGCATCGATCACGGAGGGCTTCTACATCAACACCATAGCCCCTCCAATGAAGTGTGAGTAGTTCACCTCAGACCTACGGGTCCATAGTTAGTAGCTAGATGGCTTCTTCTCTCTTTTTGGATCTCAATACAATGTTCTCCCCCTCTCTTGTGGAGATCTATTCGATGTAATCTTCTTTTTGCGGTGTGTTTTTGAGACCGATGAATTGTGGGTTTATGATCAAGTCTATCTATGAACAATATTTGAATCTTCTCTGAATTCTTTTATGTATGATTGGTTATCTTTGCAAGTCTCTTCGAATTATCAGTTTGGTTTGGCCTACTAGATTGATCTTTCTTGCAATGGGAGAAGTGCTTAGCTTTGGGTTCAATCTTGCGGTGTCCTTTCCCAGTGACAGTAGGGGCAGTAAGGCACGTATTGTATTGTTGCCATCGAGGATAACAAGATGGGGTTTTCATCATATTGCATGAGTTTATTCCTCTACATCATGTCATCTTGCTTAAGGTGTTACTCTGTTTTCATTAACTTAATACTCTAGATACATGCTGGATAGCGGTCGATGAGTGGAGTAATAGTAGTAGATGCAGGCAGGAGTCGGTCTACTTGTCTCGGACGTGATGCCTATATACATGATCATACCT
>NC_053027.1:551768604-551883946 GCF_003073215.2 Triticum urartu | reverse complement strand
GAATTCATTATTTATTTATATTGGTGTTAAACCTACTGTATTCAAACTTCTCTATGGTTTATAAACTATTTCACTAGCCATAGATTCATCAAAATAAGCAAACAACACACGAAAAACAGAATCTGTCAAAAACAGAACAGTCTGTAGTAATCTGAATCAAACGTATACTTATGGAACTCATAAAATTCTCAAATAAGTTGCTGGACCTGAGGAATTTTTATATTAATCATCTTAAAAAAGAATTAACTAAATAGCACTCTCCAATAAAAAATGGCAGCAATTCTCGTGAGCGCTAAAGTTTCAGTTTTTTACAGCAAGATCAACAAGACTTTCCCCAAGTCTTCCCAAAGGTTCTACTTGGCACAAACACTAATTAAAAGCATTAAACCACATATAAACAGAGGCTATATGAATTATTTATTAATAAACAGGAGCAAAAAGAAAGGGACAAAAATAAAGTTGGGTTGACTCCCAACAAGCGCTATCGTTTAACGCCCCTAGCTAGGCATGATGATTTCAATGACGCTCACATAAAAGATAAGAATTGAAACATAAAGAGAGCATCATAAAGAATATGACTAGCACATTTAAGCCTAACCCACTTCCTATGCATAGGGATTTTGTGATCAAACAACTTGTGGGAACAAGAATCAACTTGCATAGGAAGGCAAAACAAGCATAACTTTGAAACTTTAAGCACATAGAGAGGAAACTTGATATTATTGCAATTCCTACAAGCATATGTTCCTCCCTCATAATAATTTTTAGTAGCATCATGAATGAATTCAACAATATAACCAGCACCTAAAGCATTCTTTTCATGATCTACAAGCATAGAAAATTTACTACTCTCCACATAAGCAAAATACTTCTCATGAATAATAGTGGGAGCAAACTCAACAAAATAATTATCATGTGAGGCATAATCCAATTGAAAACTAAAATCATGACGACAAGTTTCATGGATATCATTATTCTTTATATCATACAAGTCATCACAATAATCATCATAAATAGGAGGCATGCTTTCATCATAATAAATTTGCTCATCAAAACTTGGGGAAAAAAATATCATCTTCATCAAACATAGCTTCCCCAAGCTTGTGGCTTTGCATATCATTAGCATCATGGATATTCAAGGAATTCGTACTAACAACATTGCAATCATGCTCATCATTCAAATATTTGGTGCCAAACATTTTAATGCATTCTTCTTCTAACACTTTGGCACAATTTTCCTTTCCATCATACTCACGAAAGATATTAAAAAGATGAAGCGTATGAGGTAAACTCAATTCCATTTTTTTTGCAGTTTTCTTTTATAAACTAAACTAGTGATAAAACAAGAAACTAAAAGAATCGATTGCAAGATCTAAAGATATACCTTCAAGCACTCACCTCCCCGGCAACGGCGCCAGAAAAGAGCTTGATGTCTACTACACAACCTTCTTCTTGTAGACGTTGTTGGGCCTCCAAGTGAAGAGGTTTGTTGGACAGTAGCAAATTTCCCTCAAGTGGGTGACCTAAGGTTTATCAATCCGTAGGAGGCGTAGGATGAAGATGGTCTCTCTCAAGCAACCCTGCAACCAAATAACAAAGAGTCTCTTGTGTCCCCAACACACCCAATACAATGGTAAATTGTATAGGTGCACTAGTTCGGCGAAGAGATGGTAATACAAGTGGTATATGGATGGTAGATAAAGGTATTTGTAATCTGAAAATATAAAAACAGCAAGGTAAATAATGATAAAAGTGAGCACAAACGGTATTGCAATGCGTTGAAACAAGGCCTAGGGTTCATACTTTCACTAGTGCAAGTTCTCTCAACAATAATAACATAATTGGATCACATAACTATCCCTCAACATGCACCAAAGAGTCACTCCAAAGTCACTAATAGCGGAGAACAAACAAAGAGATTATGGTAGGGTATGAAACCACCTCAAAGTTATTCTTTCCAATCAATCCGTTGGGCTATTCCTATAAGTGTCACAAACAGCCCTAGAGTTCGTACTAGAATAATACCTTAAGACACAAATCAACCAAAACCCTAATGTCACCTAGATACTCCAATGTCACCTCAAGTATCCGTGGGTATGATTATATGATATGCATCACACATTCTCAGATTCATCTATTCAACCAACACATAGGACCTCAAAGAGTGCCCCAAAGTTTCTACCAGAGAATCACGATGAAAACCTGTGCCAACCCCTATGCATAGGTTCATGGGCGGAACCCGCAAGTTGATCACCAAAACATACATCAAGTGAATCACGTGATGTCCCATTGTCACCACAGATAAGCACGGCAAGACATACATCAAGTGTTCTCAAATTTTTAAGGACTCAATCCGATAAGATAACTTCAAAGGGAAAACTCAATCCATTACAGGAGAATGGAGGGGGAGAAGAAACATAAGATCCAACTATAATAGCAAAGCTCGCGATACATGAAGATCGTATCACCTCAAGAACATGAGAGAGAGAGAGATCAAACACATAGCTACTGGTACATACCCTCAGCCCCGAGGGAGAACTACTCCCTCCTCGTCATGGAGAGCACCGGGATAATGAAGATGGCCACCGGAGAGGGATTCTCCCTCCGGCAATGTGCCGGAACGGGTCTAGATTGGCTTTCAGTGGCTACGGAGGCTTCTGGCGGTGGAACTCCCGATCTATTGTGCTCCCCGGTAGTTTTAGGGTATATGGAGATATATAGGCGGAAGAAGTACGTCGGGGGGGCCACGAGGGGCCCACGAGGGTGGAGGGCGTGCCCCCTGCTTCGTGGCTTCCTCGTTGCTTCCCTGACGTGGACTCCAAGTCTCCCGGGTTGCTTTCCTTCCAAAAATAAGTTCCGTGAAGTTTCAGGTTAATTGGACTCCGTTTGATTTTCCTTTTCTGCGATACTCTAAAACAAGGAAAGAACAGAAACTAGCACCGAGCTCTAGGTTAATAGGTTAGTCCCAAAAATCATGTAAAATAGCATATAAATGCATATAAAACATCCAAGGTTGATAATATAATAGCATGGAACAATCAAAAATTATAGATACGTTGGAGACGTATCAGTGCCAAACTCTAAACCTTCAAATAAACATTCTGTTTTGTATGCTCGAATAGCTCATGTATCAACTAGGGCTATCTGTATCCTCCATGCTAGGCGGGTTACTCTCAAGAGGAGTGGACTCTGCTCCTCACTCACGAGAAAATGTCTGGTCACTGGGATGCCCAGTCCCATGCTTTAAGCAAATCAAATCAAAATAATTGCAAACAAAACTCCCCCAGGATTGTTGTTAGTTGGAGGCACCCGTTGTTTCGGGCAAGCCATGCATTGATGCTTGTTGGTGGTGGGGGAGTATAAACTTTACCATTCTGCTTGGGAACCTCCTATAATGTGTGTAGCATGGAAGATATCGAGATCTCTCGGTTGTTATGTTGAAAATGAAAGTATACCGCTCAAAATATTATTCATATCTATTTCAAAACCGAGCTCTGGCACCTCTACAAATCCATGCTTCCCTCTGCGAAAGGCCTATCCATTTACTTTTATGCCGAGT
The DNA here is from genome assembly GCF_003073215.2 of Triticum urartu. Lineage (NCBI taxonomy): Eukaryota > Viridiplantae > Streptophyta > Magnoliopsida > Poales > Poaceae > Triticum > Triticum urartu. Next base: position 551,880,387 of record NC_053027.1, on the reverse strand, counting down.
CATCATCCTCTTGTTAAAAAGCACCAGTTGGAGAGCACCGCTGTCATTTGCATCCATTACTGTTAGTTTACATTGAGTATGACTGTGACTGGATCTCTTTTACCATGAATTACAATGTCTAGTCAGTCCTTAATTTTTAAAGGTACTCTGCATTTATGTTTTGAGGTCTCAGAAAGGGCTAGCGAGATACCATCTTGTTATATCATATCATGATTGTTTTGAGAAAGTGTTGTCATCCGAGATTTGTTATTATTACTCGCTAGCTGATTATGCCATTGATATGAGTAAACAAGAGACCTAAATGTTATTGTGAATATGGTTAGTTCATAATCGTTGCTGAAAACTTGAATACTGGCTTTACATATTTACAACAACAAGAGCAAACAGAGTTTCTAAAAGTTTTTCTTTATCACTTTCAGTTTATCAACTGAATTGCTTGAGGACAAGCAAAGGTTTAAGCTTGGAGGAGTTGATACGTCTCCGTCGTATCTACTTTTCCAAACACTTTTGCCCTTGTTTTGGACTCTAACTTGCATGATTTGAATGGAACTAACCCGGACTGACATTGTTTTCAGCAGAATTGCCATGATGTTATTTTTGTGCAGAAATAAAAGTTCTCAGAATGACCTAAAAATCAACGAAGATTATTCTTGGAATTTATAAAAAATACTGGAAGAAGAATCCACATTAGGGGGCCACACCCTGTCCATGATGGTGGGGGCGCGCCTACCCCCTAGGAGCGCCCCTACCTCGTGGGCCCCCTGTCGCTCGACCGACCTCAACTCCAACTCCATATATTCGTGTTCGGGGAGAGAAAAATCAGGGAGAAGGATTCATCGCGTTTTACAATACGGAGCCGCCGCCAAGCCCTAAAATCTCTCGGGAGGGCTGATCTGGAGTCCGTTCGGGGATCCAGCAAGGGGAATCTGTCGCCATCCTCATCATCAACCTTCCTCCATCGCCAATTTCATGATGCTCACTGCCGTGCGTGAGTAATTCCATCGTAGGCTTGCTGGACGGTGATGGGTTGGATGAGATTTATCATGTAATCGAGTTAGTTTTGTTAGGGTTTGATCCCTAGTATCCACTATGTTCTGAGATTGATGTTTCTATGACTTTGCTATGCTTAATGCTTGTCACTAGGGCCCGAGTGCCATGATCTCAGATCTGAACCTATTATGTTTTCATCAATATATGAGAGTTCTTGATCCTATCTTGCAAGTCTATAGTCACCTATTATGTGTTATGATCCCTTAACCCCAAAGTGACAATAATTGGGATTATTACCAGTGATGACCGTAGTTTGAGGAGTTCATGTATTCACTATTTGTTAATGCTTTGGTCCGGTACTCTATTAAAAGGAGGCCTTAATATCCCTTAGTTTCCAATAGGACCCCGCTTCCACGGGAGGGTAGGACAAAAGATGTCATGCAAGTTCTTTTCCATAAGCATGTATGACTATATTCGGAATACATGCCTACATTACATTGATGAACTGGAGCTAGTTCTGTGTCACCCTATGTTATAACTGTTGCATGATCGATTGCATCCGACATAATTATCCATCACTGATCCAATGCCTACGAGCTTTTCATATATTGTTCTTTGCTTATTTACTTTTCCGTCGCTACTGTTACAATCACTATAAAACCAAAAATATTACTTTTTCTACCGTTACCACTACTATCATATTACTCTGCTACTAAACACTTTGCTGCAGATATTAAGTTTCCAGGTGTGGTTGAATTGACAACTCAGCTGCTAATACTTGAGAATATTCTTTGGCTCCCTTTGTGTCGAATCAATAAATTTGGGTTGAATAATCTACCCTCGAAAACTGTTGCGATCCCCTATACTTGTGGGTTATCAATGTTTGATATTGAATTGGGTCCAATGTCTTGCGGATGGAGTTTGAAGAAGTGCAGGATATCTCTAAAGAACTTAGAGCCAAGTGGCGAGAAGCCCCGATTTATATGATCAGTAAATACGATAGCTTCACCGTCCCTTGGCTGAGGTCTCTCTTCGCCTGGGTCAGGAGCACGGTAATGCATGACACTCTTATCTGGCAAATATCCAACGGTGACAAAATCCTTCAAGGTGCTCTCAGTAACGGTGGAGGGAACCCAGTTACAGGTCGTAATTGTCTTGGGCGGCATGGTGAAAGGACAACCTAAAGACAAGAAATAATTTGCTGGCTCAAATTAATCAGAGGGATACAAGTCAACAATTGCAGTGCATGTTCAGAATGGCGGCTTAAGTAAGGGCTAATGATATATGAAGTAATGATAAACCGGCAGAATAAGCCGCCATGACTAAAGGCATTCAAGATCTACCAAGAGTAAAATTTTGCTAAGTATTAGGACAAACAGGTTCCACGGATTGAGGCTATAAATTTGGATCTATCGCTGTTCAGAAAAGGGAATAAATTCGAAATATACAGAGGCAACAGTGGAAAAGCAGAGGTGCCTTTAGAGGAAGATGTGTCGCGATAACGATATATTCTGATAATAGAAACATGTGCTAAAATTACTACCGCGCAAGATTTATGCGGTTTTCGGATCTAATCCATGGATCTAAACAACGAGAAAGAAGGGTGGCGACGAACACCAATGAACACCGATGAAACCTAATGACAGATCTATGATGAAAGCAGACTTACTAATGCTGATAGGACAGGGGAGTGGCGCCGCGGTTTTTCTGGTCCGTTCAGGGTGATGCAGCGGCCGGAGTTGAGGTCGGAGACGAAGGTCGATGGCGGCCGGGTTCGTGCAGGGTGGTGCATCGCTAGCAGGAAGAAGACGAGAAGGAAAAGGAGAAGAATGGAAGGTGACTCTGTGGCCCTATTTATAGGCTTGGAAGTACAAACGGCAGGCGCGGGAATCGAGGAACAGTAAAATGGATATGTGTCGGCACGGGTGCCTCGATTTTTGGAGAGTCAGTAAAGAAGGAGATTTATTAAGATTTGGATTCTATATAACATTTATTGTAGATGACGTCATGTTGGGTTATCGCAACTTTTGGACGCGACGTCATGTAGGGTTACAATACTTCACAGTAAGAGGAGGAAGGATTTTTCTAAGTGTTGAAGATTGACATGAACAAGTTCAAATCAACCTGGGGCCTAATGTTGGGGATATGACTATTAGGTATGACCCGCCCAGGTGGGGCCGGGTCATCCCTATGGCGGTTCATCTCAATGAAGCCCAAGAGCATATTAACAATGGCGATTCATAGATAGGCTTAGTAGAGGGCCCAAACCCGAAGGCGGCTTAAGGCTCGCGGATATAAACCGCCATGTATATAGACTTGTATTGTAAGGCATGTAAGAAAGGTCACCGAGCCGGATACATTGTATAAGCCGGCCGACTCTGTAGGCCGCAGGGCATCAACCCATGTATATAAGGGGATGACCCAACGACGGCTTAGGACAAGAAATAACAGATCGATAGTCGGGTTAAGCGTATTCGCTCCCTGCTCATCGAAACCCTAACAATACCACCTCCAACTGGATTAGGCTTTTACCTTCACTGTAAGGGGCCGAACCAATATAAACTCTCCGTGTCCTTTGTCCTAATTAACCCTTTTAAGCTAACCTCATCGCGATGGCTCCATGACTAAGTCCTCACACTAGGACATCTGCCGTGACAATTCCACGACAGCTGCGGTGTGAGGCTACCATCGCCAGAGAATAATAGGAGGTGTTGGTGAGTAGAGGAATGGCTTGTACAGTGATGGGAGTAGGGTGGGCCGGTGAGGCCTGCACGGTAGCATAGCCGGCCATGGAAGGCAGGAGCAGGCGGTACCGTGGGCAGCGGTTTGGGCGGCTGAAGCAAGAATATCCGCGTTGAAGAAACACATACGTACAACCATGCTGCAAGAAAGTAAATACAGCTATGTACATACTTACATACGGGTGGGGTATCAAACACGTACAACGACGACGTCCTGTTTATCGAAAGCCAACCGGCTGGGTCAGAACGGAGGAAACAATGCCGTGTTCATCGGGAGGCAACCGATTGGGTCGGAATACGTCATGTTCATCGGGAGCCAACCGACTTGGACAGAACGGCTAAAATGAGGTCTGGTGTACCGCAGAACGAAGGAAACAGCCTTCTGTTCGACCGCGTATGGTCGAAACAGGGTCATGTTCATCGGGAAGGGTCTGGCATACCGCAAAACGAAGGAACAGAGTTGTCGCCAAATGCCTATGGTCGAAAAGGGGTCTTGTTGCTCGGGAGGGGTGTGGCGTACCGCAAACGGAGGAAACAGACTTCTGCTCGAGTTCCTACGGTCGAAACGGGGTCCTGTTCATCGGGGGCGGTGTGGCGTACTGCAAAACCGGACTCCACGGGCTACTGTTCATCCACCGTCCACTTCCTTCACAGGCTATTGTGCATCCACCGTCGACTTCCTCCAGCCTCCACCTGCTACTGTTCATCCACCGTCGACTTTCTCCAGCCTCCACGAGCTACTATTCATCCACGGGCTATTGTTTATCCAGCCTCCACCGCCTACTGTTCATCCAACCTCCACTGGGGTCCTGCTCATCCACCCCCCAATCGGCTGGGGCGTGTGGTAGCCTCCTCGGTGTCTTGTTCATCCAGTGGCAACCGCCTACACACGGCCGGGGTCCTATTCATCCAACCTCCACCAGGAACTATTCATCCACAACCAACCAACCGGCTAGGTCGACTCACCACGTCTCGACTCATTCTACGTATTGTACACGGGGCAGCAACGGGCATTGTTCATCTAGAGGCAACCCCCAACCGGCTAGCTACATCTTGCAGGGGTTCGATCGGCTTCAGTAAGTAGCAGCAGTGACCAATCGGGTTCAGTTAATAGCGAAGGAGTCAATCAGGTTTAGTTTGCAGCGAAGGGATTGATCGATAGGCTTCAGTACGTAGTAGTGCAATTGCTCGGGTTCAGTAAGCAAACACCTCTCGCTTGGGTTCAGTTATAGTGACATGGCTCGCACCACGCGCACGTGCGAGAGATAAACACGCAAACCACACTACATCGCTCGGCCCCGACCACCCACCGTAAGCGGGAACCCCATGAAAATTTCCTCGCCCTCACTTCTACCATGATTGTTTATGCCATGGATGCCCCAAAGAATGTCATGCAGGTGCGTCCTCGGCTCGCCGAGGATGAAAAGCCCATCTTTTGTTATGATTTTTTGTCATAGAAGTAGGAGCCCACCACATCTATGATGATACATATTTCTGTCACAATTATCGTCATAGAAGTGTCATAACCATGACATCAAAAAATTCATTCGGGCCATAATGTCACAGATTTTCCTTTTTTTGTAGTGTCAACCCAATATTTGGACTTTGTGATTGCCGGCTGAATGGTTCCAAGTCGCCTTGGTTGTTGTGAATAGGAGTCCTGGTTCCGATGGTTCAAGTCATGTACCATAGGGAGGGGGTGTGACCGGCCTCTCTATTGACCCAACTATTGGGTTGCCCTGGCCGGCTAAAGAAGGACATGAGCAACAATCACTTAACCAGGACGGTTCCCGATACAGTTTGAATGCAAACGAAGGAGAGGGTGAAGTAAGTCGAGGATTGCGCCATACTTCCAGAGAAGTTGCCATAGGAGTTGGTACTGCCAGAGGAGTTGGTCCCTGCGCTAATCAGAGATGCTCAAGTTATCATCACTAGCAAAAGGTATTCATAAAAAGAAGGTCTACTATACGTGTCGCCCATAGATTGATTGACTTTCTAGTGTAGTAGGTGTGTTTTGTGATCTTTAACCTTGGGATGCTATGGACATGCTAGTTAGAGGGTCGGTCGGGTGGGAGCATGTGAGACATAAATCGAATTTGAGAAAGTAGTAGTGGCGGTTAGGAAAACATACCCCACATAGCTACATCCATTCCAGTGATGGGCGTCAACTAATACTGTCACAAGTAAACTCTTACAAATTAGCCCGCGAGATGGGAAGAGCAGTGGTGGGCACTACATAAACCAGTGGCGGTGTGTGGAAACATGTTCGCCACAACTACATTTCGGCAAGCCACGCCAAAAATTCCAAAATATGACAAACTGTGCAGTGGCTGGCGTCTGTGCCCGCACGCCACTTCTCACTCTGCAAACTTACCCCCCATGCTTGCCTGACCTAGACTAATCCATTTTTAGTAGTCTTGTAGGTTCCCCCGCTTCTGTGTGCACCCGTATCACTCCATCGTCCCTCCTATCCACCGGAGGCTCCTTCCACGCCGTCCGCCACCACAACCGTCGCAACAGCCGTTCCTCCGCACTTTTGTCCGCCATCGGAGCCACCCATGGTATAGTATCTCCCCTCCCATCCATTATTACTCTAGATACATTATAGATTGGCTCTAATTAGGTAGGGTTAGGGTCTACTTCTAGATATTTTGTAGATTAAATTATGCTTTAGGGTTTCATCTTCCTGTGTGATTGATGTAATATTCATCTACTACCTTAATTTAGGTAGGTTAATTAGCCTCCAGATACATGTTTTTGCACTGCAATGGGCAGTGGCAATGTGGTTTGATTATTATTTTTGCATTCCAATATAAAGTGGCAATGGTACCCATCTGCCGTGTTGTACATGTACTATTTGATTTGCAGGGATTCAACAATGAGTGCCAACATTTTGGTGAAACTTTGATTCATTTCTTTTTCGCCAAATTTCTGTCACTCAATATGTTCACTTTTTAAGCAAAGGTCATGCCGAATTTCATTTATGTCAGTCAATATAAGTGGCATTGTAATATCTCACATTGTGCAAGTGCATGGGATTAGCATGTTTCAGTTGCTTACATATGAGTGGAATTTAGTCGATTTTACTTACATATGACAAGTGCATGGGCTTAGCATGTTATTTACAGGGATTTAAAAATGACTGCCAACGTTTTGGTGAAACGCTAATTAACTTCTGATTCATCAAATTTCTGGTATTCAATATGTTAAATATCTAGCAAAGGTCATGTTGATTTTTTTACCCTTCTTAGACGGTTCCTCTTCCCAATATTACTTCCATAAGCTAGTTTTCATGTCAACTATTTAAAATTCATAAGTGCTTCATATTGATTATTAGGGATCATGAGGCATAAGAACTGCCATATTTGCAAAAGTTCATGTATGGACAGTTTGCTAACTACGGTATAATTTGGGATCTTCTTGAAGAAGGGGTTTCAAAAATCAGTGGTAACAGTCTTCAACTTCAATTAGTTTTCAATTCTAACCATTTGTTTAATCCTTTTACTAACTTCATTCCTAATTATCAACTCTTGCATAGTGTATCCCGTGCAACATAAGGGTTGACTTCAACAATTTATGTCGTAACATTATGGACTTGAGCATGATAAGAGGTGCATAGTCAAACTAGATGTGCGTAAACAAAGGGATAGAACCATGAAGGAAATATGCCCTAGAGGCAACAATAAAGTTATTATTTTATTTCCTTATATCATGATAAGTGTTTATTATTCATGCTAGAATTGCATTAACCGAAACTTGATACATGTGTGAATACATAGACAAAACAAAGTGTACCTAGTATGCCTCTACTAGACTAGCTCGTTAATCAAAGACGGTTAAGTTTCCTGACCATAGACATGTTTGTCATTTCATGAACGATATCACATCATTAGAGAATGATGTGATGGACAAGACCCATCCATTAGCTTAGCATGTTGATCGTTCAGTTTTATTGCTATTGTTTTCTTCATGACTTATACATGTTCCTATGACTATGAGATTATGCAACTCCCGAATACCGGAGGAACACTTAGTGTTGGGTAACGCAGTAATTTCAAAAATATTCCTACGCACACGCAAGATCATGCTGATGCATAGCAACGAGAGGGGAAAAGTGTTGTCCACGTACCCTCGTAGACCGTAAGCGGAAGCATTATGCCAACGCGATTGATGTAGTCGTACGTCTTCACGATCGACCACTCCTAGTACCAAAAGTACGACACCTCCGCGATCTACACACGTCCGGCTCGGTGACGTCCCACGAACTGACGATCTAGCAGAGTGTCGAGGGAGAGCTTCGTCAGCACGACGGCGTGATGACGGTGCTGATGATGCTACCGGAACAGGGCTTCTCCTAAGCACCGCTACGATATGACCGAGGTGGATTATAGTGGAGGGGGCCACCGCACACGGCTAAGAGATCAATGATCAACTTGTGTCTCTATGGGGTGCCCCCTGGCCACGTATATAAAGGATGGAGGGAGGTGGAGGCCGACCCTCATAGGGCGCGCCCAAAGTATGGAGTCCTACTAGGACTTCCTAGTCCTACTAGGATTCCACCTCCTACATGAAATAGGAAAAAGGGAAGGGAGAAGGAGAAGGAAGGAAGGGGGCACCCCCTTTCCCTAGTCCAATTCGGACCAGACCATGGGGAAAGGGCGCGGCCACCGTTGAGGCCTTTCTCTCCTTTCCCGTATGGCCCATTAAGGCCCAATACGAATTCCCGTAACTCTCCAGTACTCCGAAAGATACCTGAATCACTCGGAACCTTTCCGATGTCCGAATATAGCCTTCCAATATATCAATCTTTACGTCTCGACCATTTCTAGACTCCTCGTCATGTCCCTGATCTCATCCGGGCTCCGAACAAACTTCAGTCATCAAATCACATAACTCATAATACAAATAGTCACAGAACGTTAAGCGTGCGGACCCTACGGGTTCGAGAACTATGTAGACATGACCGAAACAGATCTCCGGTCAATAACCAATAGCGGAACCTGGATGCTCATATTGGCTCCTACATATTCTACGAAGATCTTTATCGGTCAAACCGCATAACAACATACGTTGTTCCCTTTGTCATCGGTATGTTACTTGCCCGTGATTCGATCGTCGGTATCTCAATACCTAGTTCAATTTCGTTACCGGCAAGTCTCTTTACTTGTTCCGTAATGCAACATCCTGTAACTAACTCATTAGTCACATTGCTTGGAAGGCTTATAGTGATGTGCATTACCGAGAGGGCCCAGAGATACCTCTCTAACAATTGGAGTGACAAATCCTAATCTCGATCTATGCCAACTCAAGAAACACCATCGGAGACACCTGTAGAGCACCTTTATAATGACCAAGTTATGTTGTGACATTTGGTAGCACACAAAGTGTTCCTCTGGCATTCGGGAGTTGCATGATCTCATAGTCATAGGAACATGTATAAGTTATGGAGAAAGCAATAGCAACAAACTAAACGATCATCATGCTAAGCTAGCGGTTGGGTCAAGTCAATCACATAATTCTCTAATGATGTGATCTCGTTAATCAAATGACAACTCATGTCTATGGTTAGGAAACATAACCATCATTGATTCAACGAGCTAGTCAAGTAGAGGCATACTAGTGACATTCTATTTGTCTATGTATTCACAAATGTACTAAGTTTCCGGTTAATACAATTCTAGCATGAATAATAAACATTTATCATGATATAAGGAAATAAATAATAACTTTATTATTGCATCTAGGGAATATTTCCTTCAGTCTCCCACTTGCACTAGAGTCAATAATCTAGTTCACATCGTCATGTGATTTAACACCAATAGTTCACATCTTTATGTGATTAGTTCACATCTCCATGTGACTAACACCCAAAGGGTTTACTAGAGTCAATAATCTAGTTCACATCGCTATGTGATTAACACCCAAAGAGTGATCATGTTTTGTGAGAGAAATTTACTCAACGGGTCTGCCACATTCAGAGCCATATGTATTTTGCAAAATTTCTATGTCTACAATGCTTTGCACGGAGCTACTCTAGCTAATTGCTCCCACTTTCGATATGTATCTAGATCGAGACTTAGAGTCATCCAGATCGGTGTCGAAGCTTCCATCGACGTAACCCTTTACGACGAACTCTTTTTCACCTCCATAACCGAGAAACATTTCCTTATTCCACTAAGGATATTTTTGACCGTTGTCCAGTGATCCACTCTTGGATCACTATTGTACCCTCTTGCCAAACTTATGGCGAGGTACACAATAGGTCTGGTACACAACATAGCATACTTTTCATTCTCTTTCTATTTTCTGTCGTGGTCGGGTTTTGAGTCTTTACTCAACTTCACACCTTGCAACACATGCAACAACTCATTCTTTGACTTTTCCATTTTGAACTACTTCAAAATCTTGTCAAGGTATGTACTCATTGAAAATATATCAAGCGTCTTGATCTATCTCTATAGATCTTGATGCTCAATATGTAAGTAGTTTCATCGAGGTCTTTCTTTGAAAAACTCTTTTCAAACACTCCTTTATGCTTTCCAGAAAATTCTAAACTATTTACGATCAACAATATGTCATTCACATATACTTATCAGAAATGTTGTAGTGCTCCCACTCACTTTCTTGTAAATACAGGCTTCACCGCAAGTCTGTATAAAACCATGTGCTTTGATCACTTTATCAAAGTATATATTCCAACTTCGAGATGCTTGCACCAGTCCATAGATGGATCGCTGGAGCTTGCACACTTTGTTAGCACCTTTAGGATTGACAAAACCTTCTTGTTGCATCATATACAACTCTTCTTTAAGAAATCCATTAAGGAATGTAGTTCTGACATCCATTTGCTAGATTTCATAAAATGTGGCAATTGCTAACATGATTCGGACATACTTAAGCATCGCTACGAGTGAGAAAATCTCATCGTAGTCAACATCTTGAACTTGTTGAAAACCTTTTGCGACAATTCAAGCTTTTTAGATAGTAACACTACTATCGGTGTCCGTCTTCCTCTTGAAAATCCATTTATTCTTAATGGCTCACCGATCAACGGGCAAGTCAATCAAAGTCCATACTTTGTTCTAATACATGGATCTCATCTCAGATTTCATGGCTTCAAGCCATTTCGCGGAATGTGGGCTCATCATCGCTTCCACATAGTTCGTAGGTTCGTCATGGTCAAGTAACATGACCTCCAGAACAGGATTACCGTACCACTCTGGTGCGGAACGTATTCTGGTTGACCTACGAGGTTCGGTAATAACTTGATCTAAAGTTTCATGTTCATCATCATTAACTTCCTCACTAATTGGTGTGGGAATAACTAGAACTGATTTCTGTGATGAACTACTTTCCAATTCGGGAGAAGGTACAATTACCTCATCAAGTTCTACTTTCCTTCCGCTCACTTCTTTTGAGAGAAACTCTTCTCTAGAAAGGATCCATTCTTAGCAACAAAATAACTTGCCTTCGAATCTGTGATAGAAGGTGTACCCAACAGTTTCTTTTTGGGTATCCTATGAAGACACACTACTCCGATTTGGGTTTGAGCTTATCAGTTTGAAACTTTTTCACATAAGCATCGCAACCCCAAACTTAAAGAAACGACAACTGTGGTTTCTTGCCAAGCCGTAGTTCATACGGTGTCATTTCAACGGATTTAGATGGTACCCTATTTAACGTGAATGCAACTGTCTCTAATGCATAACCCCAAAACGATACTGGTAAATCGGTAAGAGACATCATAGAACGCACCATATCCAATAAAGTACGATTACAACGTTCGGACACACCATTATGCTGTGGTGTTCCAGGTGGCGTGAGTTGCGAAACTATTCCACATTGTTTCAATTGAAGACCAAACTCATAACTCAAATATTCACTTCCACGATCAGATCGTAGAAACTTTATTTTCTTATTACGATGATTTTCTACTTCACTCTGAAATTCTTTGAACTTTTCAAATGTTTCAGACTTATGTTTAATCAAGTAGATATACCTATATCTGCTCAAATCATTTGTGAAGGTCAAAAAATAATGATACCCACCGTGAGCCTGAACTCTCATTGGACCGCATACATCAGTATGTATTTTTTTCCAATAAGTCAGTTGCTCGCTCCATTGTTCCGGAGAATGGAGTCTTAGTCATCTTGTCCATGAGGCATGGTTCGCAAGCATCAAATGATTCAGAATCAAGTGATTCCAAAAGTCCTTCCGCATGGAGTTTCGTCATGCGCTTTACACCAATATGACCTAAACGGCAGTTCCACATATAAGTTGCACTATCATTATTAACTTTGCATCTTTTGGCTTCAATATTATGAATATATGTATCACTACGATCGAGATTCAATAAACCATTTATATTGAGTGTATGACCATAGAAGGTTTTATTCATCTAAATACAACAATTATTCTTTGACTTGAATGAATAATCGTATTGCAATAAACATGATCCAATCATATTCATGCTCAACGCAAACACCAAATAACATTTATTTTAGGTCCAACACTTATCCCGAAGGTAAAGGGAGTGTGCGATGGTGATCTTATCAACCTTGGAATCACTTCCAACACACATCATCACCTTGCCCTTAACTAGTCTCTGTTTACTTTGCAACTCCCATTTCGATTTACCACTCTTAGCAACTGAACCAGTATCAAATACCAAGGGGTTGCTATAAACACTAGTAAAGTACACATCAATAACATGTATATCCAATATACCTTTGTTCACTATGCCATCCTTCTTATCCGCCAATAATCTAGGGTAGTTCCACTTCCAGTGACCATTTCCTTTGCAGTAGAAGCACTCAGTTCTAGGCTTGGGTCTAGCTTTGGGCTTCTTCATGGGAGTGGAAACTTGCTTGCCATTCTTCTTGAAGTTCCCTTTCTTTCCCTTGCCCTTTTACTTGAAACTAGTGGTCTTGTCAACCATCAACATTTGATGCTTTTCTTGATTTCTACCTTTGTAAATTCCAGCATCACAAAGGGCTTTCCAGTAACTTGGTGATAGTGACTAGAGAACTCTGTCAATCACTATTTTGTCTGGAAGATTAACTCCCAATTGATTCAAGTGATTGTAGTACTCACACAATCTGAGTACATGCTCACTGGTTGAGCTATTCTCCTCCATCTTGTAGGCAAAGTACTTGTCAGAGGTCTCATACCTCTCGACTCAGGCATGAGTCTGAAATACAAATTTCAGCTCTTGGAGCATCTTATATGCTCTGTGGTATTCAAAACGTTTTTCAAGTCCCGGTTCTAAGCCGTAAAGCATGGTGCACTAAACTATCAAGTAGTCATCATACTGAGCTTTACCAAACGTTCATAACATTTGTATCTGCTCCTGCAATAGGTCTGTCACCTAGCGGTGCATCAAGGACATAATTCTTCTGTGCATCAATGGGGATAATCCTCAGATCACGGACCTAGTCCGCATCATTGCTACTATCATCTTTCGACATAGTTTTTCTCTAGGAAAATATCAAAAATAAACGGGGAGCTACATTGCAAACTATTGATCTACAACATAGTTATGCATATACTATCAGGACTAAGTTCATGATAAATTAAAGTTCAATTAATCATATTACTTAAGAAGTCCCACTTAGATAGATATCCATCTAGTCATCTAAATGATCACGTGATCCAAATCAACTAAACCATGTCCGATCATCACGTGAGATGGAGTAGTTTTCAATGGTGAACATCACTATGTTGATCATATATACTATATGATTCATGCTCGACCTTCCGGTCTCTAGTGTTCCGAGGCCATATCTGCATATGCTAGGCTCATTAAGTTTACCCGAGTATTCCGCGCGTGCAAAACTGGCTTGCACCCGTTGTATGTGAACTGTCGCAACGGTGCATACTCAGGAAGAACACTTATACCTTGAAATTTAGTGAGAGATCATCTTATAATGCTACCGCCAAACTAAGCAAAATAAGATGCATAAAGGATAAACATCACATGCAATCAATATAAGTGATATGATATGGCCATCATCATCTTGTGCCTTCGATCTCCATCTCCAAAGCACCGTCATGATCACCATCGTCACCGGCTTGACACCTTGATCTCCATCGAAGCATCATTGTCGTCTCGCCAACTATTGCTTCTATGACTATAGCTACCGCTTAGTGACAAAGTAAAGCAATTACATGGCGATTGCATTTCATACAATAAAGCGACAACCATATGGCTCCTGCCAGTTGCCGATAACTACTACAAAACATGATCATCTCATACAACAATTTATATATCATCACGTCTTGACCATATCACATCTTAGCAAGCCTTGCAAAATAAGTTAGACGTCCTCTACTTTGTTGTTGCAAGTTTTACGTGGCTGCTACGGGCTTCTAGCAAGAACTGTTCTTACCTACGCATCAAAACCACAACGGTTTTTCATTAAGTGTGTTGTTTTAACCTTCAATAAGGACCAGGCGTAGTCAAACTTGATTCAACTAAAGTTGGACAAACAGACACCGACTAGCCACCTATGTGTGAAGCACGGTGGTAGAACCAGTCTCATGAACGCGGTCATGTAATGTCGGTCTAGGCCGCTTCTTCCAACAATACCACCGAATCAAAGTATGACATGCTGGTAAGTAGTATGACTATTATCGCCTACAACTCTTTGTGTTCTACTCATGCATATAACATCTACGCATAGACCTGGCTCGGATGCCACTGTTGGGGAACGTAGTATTTCAAAATTTTCCTACGATCACGCAAGATCTATCTAGGAGAAGCATAGCAATGAGTGGGGAGAGTGTGTCCACGTACCCTCGTAGACCTAAAGTGGAAGTGTTTAGTAACGCGGTTGATGTAGTCGAACGTCTTCGCGATCCAACCGATCCAAGTACCGAATGCACGGCACCTCCGCGATCTGCACACGTTCAGATCGGTGACATACCTCGAACGCTAGATCCAGCAGAGGCCGAGGGAGAGTTTTGTCAGCATGACGGCGTGGTGACGGTGATGATGAAGTTACCGGCGCAGGGCTTCACCTAAGCACTATGACAATATGACTGAGGTGTAAAACTGTGGGGGGCACCGCACACGGCTAAAAGATTAACTTGTGTGTTCTAGGGGTGCCCCTGCCTCCGTATATAAAAGAAGGAGAGGGAGAGGCAGTCGGCCCTAGGGGGGCGCGCCAAGGTGTGGAGTCCTACTAGGACTCCCTAGTCATAGTAGGATTCCACCTCCCACACGGAGTAGGAAAGGGGGAAGGGAGAAGGAGAAGGAAAGGGGGGCCTTCTCCTAGTCCTAATCGGCCTCCTGCGCAAGGGGGGCGCACCAGCCCCTTGTGGGCAAGTGTGCTTCCCTCTTATGGCCCATAAGGCCCATAACTTCTCCCGGGGGGTTCCGGTAATCTCCCGGTACTCCGGAAAAATGCCCGAACCACTTGGAACCATTCCGGTGTCCAAATACAACCTTCCAAATACAACCTTCCAACCGACTAGAGAGGAAGTTAATGATGATGATCAAGATACTTCTGATCAAGATCCTACTGAAATTCGAAGGTCCACAAGGACACGTTCCGCACCAGAGTGGTACGGGCAACCCTGTCTTGGAAATCATGTTGTTAGACAACGGTGAACCTTCGAACTATGAAGAAGCGATGGCGGCCCGGATTCCGACAAATGCTGGAAGCCATGAAATCGAATAAGATCCAATGTATGAAAACGAAGTATGGACTTTGACTGACTTGCCCGTTGAACGGCGAGCCATAGAAAAATAAATGGATCTTTAAGAAGAAGACAGACGCGCGGATGGTAATGTGACCATCTATAAAGCTCGGCTTGTCGCTAAGGGTTATCGACAAGTTCAAGGGGTTGACTACGATGAGACTTTCTCACCGGTAGCGAAGCTGAAGTCCGTCCGAATCATGTTAGCGATTGCCGCATTCTATGATTATGAAATATGGCAAATGGACGTCAAAACAGCATTCCTTAATGGTTTCCTTAAGGAAGAATTGTATATGATGCAGCCGGAAGGTTTTGTCGATCCTAAGTATGCTGACAAGGTGTGCAAGCTCCAACGCTCGATTTATGGGCTGGTGCAAGCATCTCGGAGTTGGAACATTCGCTTTGATGAGATGATCAAAGCGTTTGGGTTTACGCAGACTTATGGAGAAGCCTGTGTTTACAAGAAAGTGAGTGGGAGCTCTGTAGCATTTCTCATATTATATGTAGATGACATACTTTTGATGGGAGATGATATAGAACTCTTGGACAGCATTAAGGCCTACTTGAATAAGAGTTTTTCAATGAAGGACCTTGGAGAAGCTGCTTATATATTAGGCATCAAGATCTACAGAGATAGATCAAGACGCCTCATAGGTCTTTCACAAAGCACATACCTTGATAAGATATTGAAGAAGTTCAATATGGATCAGTCTAAGAAGGGGTTCTTGCCTGTGTTGCAAGGTGTGAAATTGAGCTCAGCTCAATGTCCGACCACGGCAGAAGATATAGAAGAGATGAGTGTCATCCCCTATGCCTCAGCCATAGGTTCTATTATGTATGCCATGTTGTGTACCAGACCTGATGTAAACCTTGCCGTAAGTTTGGTAGGAAGGTACCAAAGTAATCCCGGCAAGGAACACTGGACAACGGTCAAGAATATCCTGAAGTACCTGAAAAGGACTAAGGAAATGTTTCTCGTTTATGGAGGTGACGAAGAGCTCGTCGTAAAGGGTTACGTCGACGCTAGCTTCGACACAGATCTGGATGACTCAAAGTCACAAACCGGATACGTGTATATTTTGAATGGTGGGGCAGTAAGCTGGTGCAGTTGCAAGCAGAGCGTCGTGGCGGGATCTACATGTGAAGCGGAGTACATGGCAGCCTCGGAGGCAGCGCATGAAGCAATTTGGGTGAAGGAGTTCATCACCGACCAAGGAGTCATACCCAATGCGTCGGGGCCGATCAAGCTCTTCTGTGACAACACTGGAGCTATTGCTCTTGCCAAGGAGCCCAGGTTTCACAAGAAGACAAGGCACATCAAGCATCGCTTCAACTCCATTCGTGAAAATGTTCAAAATGGAGACATAGATATTTGTAACGTACATACGGACCTGAATGTAGCAGATTCGTTGACTAAACCTCTCCCTAGAGCAAAACATGATCAACACCAGAATTCCATGGGTGTTCGATTCATCACAATGTAACTAGATTATTGACTCTAGTGCAAGTGGGAGACTGTTGGAAATATGCCCTAGAGGCAATAATAAAAGCATTATTATTATATTTCCTTGTTCATGATAATTGTCTTTATTCATGCTATAATTGTGTTATCCGGAAATCGTAATACACGTGTGAATAATAGACACCAACATGTCCCTAGTAAGCCTCTAGTTGACTAGCTCGTTGATCAACAGATAGTCATGGTTTCCTGACTATGGACATTGGATGTCATTGATAACGAGATCACATCATTAGGAGAATGATGTGATGGACAAGACCCAATCCTGAACATAGCATAAGATCGTATAGTTCGTTTGCTAGAGTTTTCCAATGTCAAGTATCCTTTCCTTAGACCATGAGATCGTGTAACTCCCGGATACCGTAGGAGTGCTTTGGGTGTACCAAACGTCACAACGTAACTGGGTGACTATAAAGGTATACTACGGGTATCTCCGAAAGTGTCTGTTGGGTTGACACGGAACAAGACTGGGATTTGTCACTCCGTATGACGGAGAGGTATCACTGGGCCCACTCGGTAATGCATCATCATCATGAGCTCAAAGTGACCAAGTGTCTGGTCACGGGATCATGCATTACGGTACGAGTAAAGTGACTTGCCGGTAACGAGATTGAACGAGGTATTGGGATACCGACGATCGAATCTCGGGCAAGTAACATATCGATTGACGAAGGGAATTGTATACGGGGTTGCTTGAATCCTCGACATCGTGGTTCATCTGATGAGATCATCGAGGAGCATGTGGGAGCCAACATGGGTATCCAGATCCCGCTGTTGGTTATTGACCGGAGAGCGATCTCGGTCATGTCTACATGTCTCCCGAACCCGTAGGGTCTACACACTTAAGGTTCGGTGACGCTAGGGTTGTAGGGATATGTATATGCAGTAACCCGAATGTTGTTCGGAGTCCCGGATTAGATCCCAGACGTCACGAGGAGTTCCTGAATGGTCCGGAGGCAAAGAATTATATATAGGAAGTGTTATTTCGGGCATCGGGACAAGTTTCGGGGTCACCGGTATTGTACCGGGACCACCGGAAGGGTCCCGGGGGTCCACCGGGTGGGGCCACCTGTCCCGGGGGGGCACATGGGCTGTAGGGGGTGCTCCTTGGCCTACATGGGCCAAGGGCACCAGCCCCAAGAGGCCCATGCGCCTAGGGTTTCAAGGAGGGAAGAGTCCTAGGAGGGGAAGGCACCTCCTAGGTGCCTTGGGGAGGAGGGATTCCTCCCCTTGGCCGCACCCCCTAGGAGATTAGATCTCCTAGGGCCGGCGCCCTCCCCCCCTTGGCCCTCCTATATATAGTGGGGAGATGGAGGAATTCTTACCTTGGTCTTTGGTGCCTCCCTCTCCCTCTCCAACACCTCCTCCTCCTCCATAGTGCTTGGCGAAGCCCTGCCGGAGTACTGCAGCTCCATCAACACCACGCCGTCGTGCTGCTGCTGGAGCCATCTTCCCCAACCTCTCCTTCCCCCTTGCTGGATCAAGAAGAAGGAGACGTTACGCTGACCGTACGTGTGTTGAACGCGGAGGTGCCGTCCGTTCGGCGCTAGGATCTCCGGTGATTTGGATCACGTCGAGTACGCCTTCCTCATCCCCGTTCTTTGAATGCTTCCGCGCGTGATCTACAAAGGTATGTAGATGCAATTCGATCACTCGTTGCTAGATGAACTCCTAGATGGATCTTGGTGAAACCGTAGGAAAATTTTTGTTTTCTGCAACGTTCCCCAACACACGTACCCTCATAGACCGTAAGAGGAACCATTATGACAACGCGGTTGATGTAGTCGTACGTCTTCACGATCAACCGATGCTAGTACCGAAAGTACGACACCTCCGCGATCTGCACATGTTCGGCTCAGTGACGTCCCACGAACTCCCGATCTAGTAGAGTGTCGAGGGAGAGCTTCCTCAGCACGGCGGCGTGATGACGGTGGTGATGATGCTACCGGAACAGGGCTTCGCCTAAGCACCGCGACGATATGACCGAGGTGGATTATGATGGAGGGGGGCACCGCACATGGCTAAGAGATCAATGATCAACTTGTGTCTCTATGGGGTGCCCCCTAGCCACGTATATAAAGGATGGAGGGAGGAGGAGGCCAGCCCTCATAGGGCGCGCCCAAAGTGTGGAGTCCTACTAGGACTTCCTAGTCCTGGTAGGATTCCACCTCCTACATGGAATAGGAAAAAGGGAAGGGAGAAGGAGAAGGAAGGAAGGGGGCGCCCCCTTTCCCTAGTCCAATTCGGACCAGTCCATGGGGAAGGGGCACGGCCACCCTTGAGGCCTTTCTCTCCTTTCCCGTATGGCCCATTAAGGCCCAATACGAATTCCCGTAACTATCCGGTACTCCGAAAAATACTTGAATCACTCGGAACCTTTCCGATGTCCGAATATAGCCTTCCAATATATCGGTCTTTACGTCTCGACCATTTCAAGACTCCTCGTCATGTCCCCGATCTCATCCGGGACTCCGAACAAACTTCGGTCATCAAATCACATAACTCATAATACAAATCGTCACAGAACGTTAAGCGTGCGGACCCTACGGGTTCGAGAACTATGTAGACATGACCGAGACACATCTCCGGTCAATAACCAATAGCGGAACCAGGATGCTCATATTGGCTCCTACAATATTCTACGAAGATCTTTATCGGTCAAACCACATGACAACATACCTTGTTCCCTTTGTCATTGGTATGTTACTTGCCCGAGATTCGATCGTCGGTATCTCAATACCTAGTTCAATCTCATTACCGGCAAGTATCTTTACTCATTTCGTAATGCAACATCCGTAACTAACTCATTAGTCACATTGCTTGGAAGGCTTATAGTGTTCTGCATTACCGAGAGGGCCCAGAGATACCTCTCCGACAATCGGAGTGACAAATCCTAATCTCGGTCTATGCCAACTCAACAAACACCATCGGAGACACCTGTAGAGCACCTTTATAATCACCCATTTACGTTGTGACGTTTGGTAGCACACAAATTGTTCCTCCGGCATTTGGGAGTTGCATGATCTCATAGTCATAGGAACATGTATAAGTTATGGAGAAAGCAATAACAACAAACTAAATGATCATCGTGCTAAGCTAACGGTTGGGTCAAGTCAATCACATCATTCTCTAATGATGTGATCTCATTAATCAAATGACAACACATGTCAATGGTTAGGAAACATAACCATCATTGATTCAACGAGCTAGTCAAGTAGAGGCATACTAGTGACATTCTGTTTTTCTATGTATTACACATGTACTAAGTTTCTGGTTAATACAATTCTAGCATGAATAATAAACATTTATCATGATATAAGGAAATATAAATAACAACTTTATTATTGCCTCCAGGGCATATTTCCTTCACTTAGTGTGCTATCAAACATCACAACGTAACTGGGTGATTATAAAGATGCTCTACAGGTGTCTCCGATGGTTTTTGTTGAGTGGGCATAGATCGAGATTAGGATTTGTCACTCCGTGTTTCGGAGAGGTATCTCTGGGCCCTCTCAGTAATGCTCATCACTATAAGCTTTGCAAGCAATGTGACTAATGAGTTAGTTATGGGATGATGCATTACGGAACGAGTAAAGATACTTGCTGGTAACGATATTGAACTAGGTATGATGATACCTATGATCGAATCTCGGGCAAGTAACATACCGATGACAAAGGGAACAATGTATGTCGTTATGCGGTTTGACCGATAAAGATCTTCGTAGAATATGTAGGAGCCAATATGAGCATCCAGGTTCCGCTATTGGTTATTGACCGGAGAGGTGTCTCGGTCATGTCTACATAGTTCTCGAACTTGTAGGGTCTGCATGCTTAACGTTCGATGACGATTTGTATTGTGAGTTATGTGATTTGATCTACCGAAGTTTGCTCGGAGTCCCGGATGAGATCACGGACATGACGAGGAGACTCGAAATGGTCGAGAGGTAAGGATTCATATATTGGAAGGTTGTATTTGGACATCGGAATGGTTCCAAGTGGTTCGGGCATTTTTCTGGAGTACCAGGAGATTACCGGAACCCCTCGGGAGAAGTTATGGGCCTTCCACAGTTTTACACCTCGGTCATATTGTCATAGTGCTTAGGTGAAGCCCTGCGCCGGTAACTTCATCATCACCGTCACCACGCCGTCATGCTTACAAAACTCTCCCTCGGCCTCTGCTGGATCTAGCGTTCGAGGTATGTCACCGAGCTGAACGTGTGCAGATCGCGGAGGTGCCGTGCATTCGGTACTTGGATCGGTTGGATCGCGAAGACGTTCGACTGCATCAACCGCGTTACTAAACGCTTCCACTTTAGGTCTACGAGGGTACGTGGACACACTCTCCCCACTCGTTGCTATGCTTCTCCTAGATAGATCTTGCGTGATCGTAGGAAAATTTTGAAATACTACGTTCCCCAACAATGGCATCCGAGCCAGGTCTATGCATAGATGTTATATGCACGAGTAGAACACAAAGAGTTGTAGGCGATAATAGTCATACTACTTACCAGCATGTCATACTTTGATTCGGCGGTATTGTTGGATGAAGCGGCCTAGACTGACATTACATGACTGCGTTCATGAGACTGGTTCTACCACCGTGCTTCGCACATAGGTGGCTAGTCGGTGTCTGTTTGTCCAACTTTAGTTGAATCAAGTTTGACTACGCCTAGTCCTTATTGAAGGTTAAAACAACACACTTAATGAAAAACTGTTGTGGTTTTGATGCGTAGGTAAGAACGGTTCTTGCTAGAAGCCCGTAGCAGCCACGTAAAACTTGCAACAACAAAGTAGAGGACGCCTAACTTATTTTGCAAGGCTTGCTAAGATGTGATATGGTCAAGACGTGATGATATATAAATTGTTGTATGAGATGATCATGTTTTGTAGTAGTTATCGGCAACTAGCAGGAGCCATATGGTTGTCGCTTTATTGTATGAAATGCAATCGCCAAGTAATTGCTTTACTTTATCACTAAGCGGTAGCGATATTCGTAGAAGCAATAGTTGGCGAGACGACAACAATGCTTCGATGGAGATCAAGGTGTCAAGCCGGTGACGATGGTGATCATGACGGTGCTTTGGAGATGGAGATCAAAGGCACAAGATGATGATGGCCATATCATATTACTTATCTGATTGGATGTGATGTTTATATTTTTATGCATCTTATTTTGCTTAGTACGGCGGTAGCATTATAAGATGATCTCTCACTAAATTTCAAGGTGTAAGTGTTCTCCCTAAGTATGCACCGTTGTGACAGTTCTTCGTGCTTAGACACCACGTGATGATCGGGTGTGATCAGCTCTACGTTCGCATACAGTATGTGCAAGCCAGTTTTGCACACGCAGAATACTCGGGTTAAACTTGACGATCCTAGCATATGCAGATATGGCCTCAGAACACTGAGACTGAAAGGTCGAGCATGAATCATATAGTAGATATGATCAACATAGTGATGTTCACCATTGAAAACTACTGCATCTCACGTGATGATCGGACATGGTTTAGTTGATTTGTATCATGTGATCATTTAGATGACTAGAGGGATGTCTATCTAAGTGAGAGTTCTTAAGTAATATGATTAATTGAACTTTAATTTATCATGAACTTGGTCCTGATAGTATTTGCAAATTATGTTGTAGATCAATAGCTCGCGATGTAGCTCCCCGTTTATTTTTTGATATGTTCAAAGAGAAAAATTAAGTTGAAAGATGTTAGTAGCAATGATGCGGACTAGTTCTGTGATCCGAGGATTATCCTCATTGCTGCATAGAAGTATTATGTCCTTGATGCACCGCTAGGTGATGGACCTATTGCAGGAGCAGACCCAGATGTTATGAACGTTTGGCAAGCTCAGTATGATGACTACTTGATAGTTTAGTGCACCATGCTTTAACGGCTTAGAACCGGGACTTCAAAAATGTTTTGAACATCAACGAAGCATATGAGATGTTCTAAGAGTTGAAATTAGTATTTCAGACTCATGCCCGAGTCGAGAGGTATGGGACCTCTGACAAGTATTTTTCCTACAAGATGGAGGAGAATAGCTCAACCAGTGAGCATGTGCTCGGAATATCTGAGTACTACAATCGCTTGAATCAAGTGGGAGTTAATCTTCCAGATAAGATAGTGATTGACAGAGTTCTCTAGTCACTATCACTGATACGTCTCCAACGTATCTATCATTTTTGATTGCTCCATGCTATATTATCTACTGTTTTGGGCAATATTGGGCTTTATTTTCCACTTTTATATTATTTTTGGGACTAACCTATTAACCGGATGCCCAGCCCAGATTTGCTGTTTTATGCCTATTTCAGTGTTTCGAAGAAAAGGAATATCAAACGGAGTCGAAACGGAACGAAATCAACTGGGGAAGTTATTTTTGGAAGGAAACCAACCGGATAGACTTGGACCCTACGTCAGAAGATGAAGGAGGAGCTCACGAGGGTAGGGGCGCGCCCACCCCCTGGGGCGCGCACCCCTGCCTCGTGGCCCCCCCTTCGGTCCATCGACGTACTCCTTTCACCCATATATACCTACGTATCCTAAAACTTCCAGAACGGAGAATAGATCGGGAGTTCCGCCGCCAGAAGCCGCCGTAGCCACCGAAAACCAATCTAGACCCGTTCCGGCACCCTGCCAGAGGGGGAATCCTTCTCCGGTGGCCATCTTCATCATCCTGGTGCTCTCCATGACGAGGAGGGAGTAGTTCTCCCTCGGGGCTGAGGTTATTTATCAGTAGCTATGTGTTTGATCTCTCTCTCTCTCTCGTGTTCTTGATTTGGCACGATCTTGATGTATCGCGAGCTTTACTATTATAGTTGGATCTTATGTTTCTCCTCCCCCTCTTCTCTCTTTTAGTGAATTGAGTTTTCCCTTTGAAGTAATCTTATCGGATTGAGTCTTTAAAGATTTGAGAACACTTGATGTATGTCTTGCCGTGCGTATCTGTGGTGACAATGGGATATCACGTGATTCACTTGATGTATGTTTTGGTGATCAACTTGCGGGTTCCGCCCATGAACCTATGCATAGGGGTTGGCACACGTTTTCATCGTGATTCTCCGGTAGAACTTTGGGCCACTCTTTGAGGTCCTTTGTGTTGGTTGAATAGACGAATCTAAGATTGTGTGATGCATATTGTATAATCATACCCACGGATACTTGAGGTGACATTGGAGTATCTAGGTGACATTAGGGTTTTGGTTGATTTGTGTCTTAAGGTGTTATTCTAGTACGAACTCTAGGGTTGTTTGTGACACTTATAGGAATAGCCCAACGGATTGATTGGAAAGAATAACTTTGAGGTGGTTTTGTACCCTACCATAATCTCTTCATTTGTTCTCCGCTATTAGTGACTTTGGAGTGACTCTTTGTTGCATGTTGAGGGATAGTTATATGATCCAATTATGTTATTATTGTCGAGGGAACTTGCACTAGCGAAAGTATGAACCCTAGGCCTTGTTTCAACACATTGCAATACCGTTTACGCTCACTTTTATCATTAGCTACCTTGCTGTTTTTATATTTTCAAATTACAAAAACTATTATCTACTATCCATATTGCACTTGTATCACC
Organism: Triticum urartu; assembly: GCF_003073215.2. NCBI lineage: Eukaryota > Viridiplantae > Streptophyta > Magnoliopsida > Poales > Poaceae > Triticum > Triticum urartu. Next base: position 551,855,853 of record NC_053027.1, on the reverse strand, counting down.
ATCTCTTCGCCGAACTAGTGCACTTATACAATTTACCATTGTATTGGGTGTGTTGGGGACACAAGAGACTCTTTGTTATTTGGTTGCAGGGTTGCTTGAGAGAGACCATCTTCATCCTACGCCTCCTATGGATTGATAAACCTTATGTCATCCACTTGAGGGAAATTTGCTACTGTCCTACAAATCTCTGCACTTGGAGGCCCAACAACGTCTACAAGAAGAAGGTTGTGTAGTAGGCATCAATCACCAAGTTACTGGAACTTCGTGATGAACTATAATATGCAAGGGATGACGAAAATGATTCACCGAGCTCTTCACGATGCTGAAATCGACGAAGGTAGAAATCAAGAAAAGCATCAAGTATTGATGGTTGACAAGACCACTAGTTTCAAGTAAAAGGGCAAGGGAAAGAAAGGAAACTTGAAGAAGAATGGCAAGCAAGTTGCCACTTCCATGAAGAAGCCCAAAGCTAGACCCAAGCCTGAAACTGAGTGCTTCTACTGCAAAGGAAATGGTCACTGGAAGCGGAACTACCCCAAATACTTGGCGGATAAAAAGGATGGCAAAGTGAACAAAAGTATATATGATATACATGCTATTGATGTGTACTTTACTAGTGTTCATAGTTGCCCCTGGGTATTTGATACTAGTTTAGTTGCTATGATTAGTAACTTGAAACAGGAGTTGCAAAATGAACAAAGACTAGTTGAGGGTGAGGTGATGATGTGTGTTGGAAGTGATTCCAAGGTTGATAAGATCACCATCGCACACTCCCTTTACCTTCGGGATTAGTGTTGAACCTAAAATAAATGTTATTTGGTGTTTGCGTTGAGCATAATATGATTGGGTCATGTTTATTGCAATACGGTTATTCATTTAAGTCAAAGAATAATTGTTATTTTGTTTACATGAATAAAACCTTCTGTTGTCATACACCCAAGGTGAATGGTTTATTGAATCTCGATTGTAGTGATACACATATTCATTATATTGATGCCAAAAGATGCAAAGTTGATAATGATAGTGCAACTTATTTGTGGCACTGCCGTTTAGGTCATATTGGTATAAAGCGCATGAAGAAACTCCATGCTGATGGGCTTTTGGAATCACTTGATGCTTGAGAACCATGACTCATGGGCAAGATGACTAAGACTCCGTTCTCTGGAATAATGGAGCGAGCAACTGACTTATTGGAAATAATACATACTGATGTATGCGATCCGATGAGTGTTGAGGCTCGCGGTGGGTATCATTATTTTCTGACCTTCACAGATGATTTGAGCAGATATAGGTATATCTACTTAATGAAACACAAGTCTGAAACATTTGAAAAGTTCAAAGAATTTCAGAGTGAAGTTGAGAATCATCGTAATAAGAAAATAAAGTTTCTACGATCTGATCGCGGAGGCGAATATTTGAGTTAGGAGTTTGGCCTTCATTTGAAACAAAGTGAAATAAGTTTCGCAACTCATGCCACCTGGAACATCACGGCGTAATGGTGTGTCCGAACGTAGTAATCGTACTTTATTGGATATGGTGTGATCTATGATGCCTCTTACCAATGTTGTTTTGGGGTTATGCATTAGACACATATGCATTCATAATTAATAGGGCACCATCTCAATCCGTTGAGACGACACCATATGAACTGTGGTTTGGCAAGAAACCCAAGTTGTCGTTTCTTAAAGTTTGGGGCTGCGATGCTTATGTGAAAAAGCTTCAACCTGATAAGATCGAACCCAAATTGGAGAAATGTGTGTTCATAGGATACCCAAAGGAGACTGTTGGGTACACCTTCTATCACAGATCCGAAGGCAAGATATTCGTTGCTAAGAATGGATCCTTTCTAGAGAAGGAGTTTCTCTCGAAAAAAGTGAGTGGGAGGAAAGTAGAACTTGATGAGGTAATTGTACCTGCTCCGTTATTGGAAAGTAGTTCATCACAACAATCAGTTCCAGTGATTCCTACACCAATTAGTGAGGAACTTAATGATGATGATCATGAAACTTCAGATCAAGTTACTACCGAACCTCGTAGGTCAGCCAGAGTAAGATCCACACTAGAGTGGTACAGTAATCCTATTTTGGAAGTCATGTTACTCGCCCATGATGAACCTACGAACTATGAGGAAGCGATGATGAGCCCAGATTCCGCAAAATGGCTTGAGGCCATGAAATCTGAGATAAGATCCATGTATCAAGAACAAAGTGTAGACTTTGGTTGACTTGCCCGATGATCGGCAAGCCATTGAGAATAAATGGATCTTCAAGAGGAAGACGGACACTGATAGTAGTGTTACTATCTATAAAGCTCCAATTCTCGCAAAAAGGTTTTTCGACAAGTTCAAGGTGCTGACTACGATGGGATTTTCTCACTCGTAGCGATGCTTAAGTCTGTCCGGATCATGTTAGCAATTGCCACATTTTATGAAATTTGGCAAATGGATGTCAAAACTGTATTCCTTAATGGATTTCTGAAAGAAGAGTTATATATGATGCAACAAGAAGGTTTTGTCAATCCTAAAGGTGCTAAGCAAAGTGTGCAAGCTCCAGCAATCCATCTTTGGACTGGTGCAAGCATCTCGGAGTTGGAATATACAGTTTGATGAGTTGATCAAAGCATATAGTTTTATACAGACTTGCGGTTAAGCCTGTATTTACAAGAAAGTGAGTGGGAGCACTACAGCATTTCTGATAAGTATATGTGAATGAAATATTGTTGATCCGAAATAATGTAGAATTTTCTGGAAAGTATAAAGGAGCGTTTGAAAGGAGTTTTTCAAAGAAAGACCTCGGTGAAGCTTGTAAGTGCATCTAGTGCCACCCCTAGTTGGTTTTGGAGTATTGACGACAAACCTAGTTGAGGGACTAATGTGTTTGTGAGAATTGCAGGATAACACAGGTAGAAGTCCCTCGTTGATTCGGTTTTCCTACCCGAGATGACCCCTAAAAATGTATGAAGACATTGAAGTCAAAGGTGGTATGTGAAGACATTCACATTGAAGACTATGACAAGAGAAGACATCGCGTGAAGACTATGGAGCGCGAAGACTTAGTTGTTTCATCGTTCTTTTTATTCTTTGTTGTGTCATAGGAACCACCGTACTGTTAAGTGGGGTCCAAGAGAACCAGTCAGATTGACTGAAGTGATGCTTAACCAAAACCCTATGTCTTCGAGTGAAGACTATGAGAGCAAATCTTATCCAGAGTTGGATAAGTCAGCTTTGCTTGTAGCCCAAGTAAAGTTGTAGTGTGTGCTTGAAATCTGACCGTTGGAACATGTGTCAGTTCCTTAGTGACCCAGGGTCATTTCGAACAAATCAGGTCGGGTTGCCTAGTGGCTATAAATAGCCCACCCCCTACAACCATAAATGGCTGGCTGCTCAGAGTTAGTGTACGGCTTTTGTCGTTTGAGAGCAACCCACCTCGAAGCCTTTGAGAGAGAATTCCTTGCGAGGAAAAAGCCCTAAACACCCAGAGCCAAAGAGTGTTAGGCATCACTTAAGTCTTCCTGTCTGTGTGATCTGAAGACTTATTACACTTGAGGACTGTGAATCCTCCAGCCGGTTAGGCGTCGCGTTCTGAGCATCCAAGAGTCATTGTGGATCGCCGGTGAACGAAGTCTCTGAAGGTTTGGAAGTCTGCCTTGAAGACTTACCAGAGTGATTGGGCGAGGACTGGGTGTCCTTAGCTCAAGGGGAATAAGGTGAAGACACGGTCTTCTGAGTTGAATCTCAGCCTCCCTAACCAGACGTACAGTTGTCACAGCAACTGGAACTGGTCCAACAAATCATTGTCTTCAACGAGTCACTGGTTTTATCCTTCCCATCCCTTTATTTACTGTTGGCCCTGGTGAAGTCATTGTATGATTGCATTATCTTTTGTCTTCACTGAGTGACTACTTGTTCTGATTGGCTTCATACTATCTTCCATCCTGATCTATACTGCCTAGCTGCTATTAGTCTTCGTGCTTTCATTTCATTGAATACTTGACTATGGCTTGCTTAGTGTAGTCTACCTTCCGCTGCATGGTAATAGGTTTATTTCTATCGTTTGTCTTCGATACTTCCATGTTTCGAAGACTTCAATAAAAATCGCCTATTCACCCCCCCTCTAGTCGATCACTAGCACTTTCAATTGGTATCAGAGCGAGGTACTCCGTTGTTCTGTGTGATTCGGTTTAACCACCTGGAGTTTTAGCTATGTCGACTGCAGGGATAATCAAAGTCTCCGCTGCGTGCCTAGTCTTTGATGGAACTGAATATCCCTACTGGAAGAATTAGATGTGCATGCATCTTGAAGCCATTGATGTCGACCTATGGTATGTCGTCAAGAATGGCGTTCCCAAGGCGGGTGAGGGTGTCACCGCTGCTGATGTCAAGAAGTTCGTTCAACTAGACTCCACTGCCAAGAACATCATCTATGGTCATCTGACCAAAGGACAGTATGGCCGTGTCAGTGCTTTGGAAACATCTAAGCTAGTCTGGGACTGGCTCTCCAAGGTCAACGAAGGCGTCTCAACCCAGAGAGATCAAAGAATAAATGCCCTCCGCAACCTCTTCAACTGCTTCAAGAGAAACGACAATGAGAATGTTCAGCTCACGTTTGATCGACTCACTGACATCACAAATGAACTTCAAGCCCTTGGCGCTACTGAGATCACCAAGCATGAAGTCGTCAAGACACTCCTGAGATCACTTGACGGCTCGTTTGATACCCTAGCCCTGATGATTCAAGAACGTCCTGATTTCAAGACACTCGATCCGTCTGACATACTTGAGAGGCTCAACACACATGAGTTTCAGCTTTCTGAGAAAAGAGACATCTACGGCCCCAACTATGGGCGAACTCGTGCCCTGAAGGCAAAAGATGTCTCTTCATCTGAAGAAGAATCTGACAGCAGTTCTGATGATCCTGAAGACATTGGAAAGGAGCTTGCTATGCTTGTGAAGAAGTTCCAAAAATTCACCAAGAAGAAAGGCTTCAAAAAATCTTCACGATCAAGCTCAAGGAATGATGAAGCTTCTGCTCATGAGTACAAGAAGAGAACATGCCACAAGTGCAAGAAACCTGGCCACTACATCTCTGAGTGTCCAGTGGGAAAATGAGAACAAGAAGAAGAAGATCAAGGAGTATGATTCTGACGACAAGAAGAAGAAGAAGAAGAAGAAGAAGAAGAAATACTCAAAGTCTTCTTCCAAGTCTTCCTCAAAGTCTTCATCTCACAAGAAGAGCTCATCTGGCAAGGCTCGTGTGTTCGTTGGCAAGGAAATGGATTCAGAGGAGGAGTCCGCTTCTGAGGAGGCGAAGGTGGAGTCTGAGGAGGAGTCCGATTCTGGCGTTGCAAGTCTGGCTACAACATACGTTGCCAAGTCCATCTTCAACACTGAAGATGATGGCTTCATCACTGAGGCCGATGCAAATGACAAGGACTACTCCGCTCCCACCTACTGCGTCATGGCACGTGGTGCCAAGGTAAACACACGCACTACTTGCTATCAAACATCCAGTGAAGATGACTCTGATTGTGGTTCCAAACCCAGCTACAAAACACTTGCTAAAATTGCAACTGAACAACAGAAAGCTATGGAACATATTCAAAAATTGTTAGACAAAAGCGATGACCTGTTCGACGCTGAAATGACTCGATCTCAGTCCTTAATTGAAGACATAAAAAATCTTCATGTTATGTATGAGGAACTTGAAAGTCGTCACGAAACACTCTCAACAACTCATGAAAAGCTTTCCTATGATTATCTTCAAAGGAAGCAAGATCTTGAGAAATTGAGAGTGGCTCATGAAGATCTTCAGAAGGAAAACGAGTCACTTCGCGCCAAACAGATCAGTTCCGCTCAGGAAGGATTTGAACCACCATGTCTTAAATGCATTGAGCGTGACAATGCTACTTCTATTGCTGGATGTTCTACTGCTGCTACTATTGCAATATCTTGAACTGTTGATGTGGTAACTAACCCCTCTGCTGAGGATACCACTACTATTGCTTATGAAAATGCTAGGTTGAAGACATTGCTTGAAACAAGGATGTACAAAAGTCTCAAAGGGCATCAGACACTATGTGATGTCCTCAAAAGGCAGATCCTGAACCGAAACCCTAGGAAAGAGGGTCTAGGGTTCGAAAGGAAAATGAATGCTGATGGCTCTTACTAGAAACCTGAGCAGTACCCCAAAACCACATGGGTTGCTGCGAAGGAACCTTCAGTGGATCCATCCACCCTGTCTGGCTTCACTTGTGCTAATCCCATTGTTATTGATGAATCCTTTGATGCAAACTATAAACTGTTTAAGAATCAGAATGGTGAAGTGTTTGCCAGGTATATTGGTACTAACTGTAGGAATGGGCCACCTATGAAGAAAGTCTGGGTGCCAAAAAAGCTGTTGGAGAATCTTCCTGTGAATGTCGACATGACACCACAAGTGAAGAAGACAAACCCCAGACCACAGGCTTCATATGGTCCAAAGGCTTCATACAGACAAAGGACTCACCTGAGTCGCACTAATACAAATGTTTTGCAGGGAAACCATACTGAGGCCTATGAATATGAGCGCGTTTCATCAAACCGCCATGTTCATAAGACCAAAAACTACTCTGCTTATTCTTATGAGTACTATTGTCCACCTGCAAGACTTTTTGCTAGGGCTCCAAAGCCAAAGTTCTCATATGCTGCACTTAGACTCATTGCTTCGAAGCCACCCTTGAAGATGTGGGTGGCTAAGAAAGCTTAACTCTCTTTTGCAGGGAAGGGTCTCCAGCCGAAAATCAAATTCGTCTGAAGCTATTGCTGGGGACCTTAAACATCTTGTAGGGAGCAAGATCAAATGCCCAAATGGTCTTATTATGTATTTTGTTCCTGAGTCGCTTGCTACTTGCCCTATCAGTCCTAACCTCGATCTAAGCTTTCATAATCCACTTGCTCGTCAAATGTTTATGCTTCACAATTCTCTTCATGAAGCCTATCCCCCTAACTGCACTGTAGGTATGACACCAGTTGCTTCAGAATGGATTATTGATAGTGGGTGTACTAATCACATGACTGGAAAGCGAAGTCTTCTCATGGAATCAACTATACGTCCATCTGACAAGAGTCACATCACATTTGCTGATACTGGTAAAATCAAGGTATTGGGTCTAGGTAGAGTTGCAATCTCGAGGGATCAACACATGGATAAAGTAATGCTTGTTGAATCCCTTGGTTTCAACTTAATGTCTGTCTCATTGCTTTGCGATTTAAACATGATTGTGATATTTGGAAAATATCGTTGCCTTGTTCTAATGGAATCTGACAAGTCTCTAGTCTTTGAAGGGTATCGGAAAGATGATTTGTACGTGGTAGATTTCTCAACGGGACCACAGCTTGCCGTATGTCTTCTAGGAAAAGCTTCAGAATGTTGGCTCTGGCATCGGAGGCTAGGGCATGCTGGCATGAGGAACTTGCACACTCCTGCAAAGAAGAAGCATGTCATATCATCAACCGTCTTTATCTTCACAAGCTTCTGAACAAGACATCCTATGAGCTCCTTACTGGCAAGAAGCCAAATGTCAGTTACTTCAAAGTATTTGGTGCCAGGTGCTGGATTAAGGATCCACATCACACTTCAAAATTTGCACCGAAAGCACATGAAGGTTTTATGCTTGGATATGGAAAGGATTTGCACTCCTACAGAGTCTTCAACCTCTTTCACTATAAACTGGTTGAAACTGTGGATGTGCGGTTCGATGAGACTAATGGCTCGCAAAGAGAGAACCTGCCAAATGTGCTAGATGAAGCTCCATCCAGTGAAACCATCAAACTCATGGGAACTGGAGAAATCATACCGTCTGAAGCTCAGCCTGAAGAGGAACTCATCATCTCTGCACCAGATCAACCTGAAGACAATGCTCAGCCTGACGACAATCCTTCTAACAATGACAATGATCAGCAAGAGCAAAATCTTCGTCATGTTCATTCTCGTGTTGCAAATAAAGTACAGATTAAGAGAATAATTGATAGCATCAATGCACCAGGTCCACTCACTCGTTCAAGGGCAACACATCTATCAAATTTCTATGGTCACTTCGCATTCATCTCAATATCTGAACCCAAGAAAGTTGATGAAGCCTTCATGGAACCTGAATGGATTCAAGCTATGCAAGAAGAGCTTCAACAGTTTGAGTTGAATAATGTATGAGAACTGGTTAAGCGTCTTGATCCTCGTAAGCACAATATAATAGGAACTACATGGATATATCGCAACAAGCAAGATGAGCATGGTCAAGTTGTCAGAAACAAAGCTCGTCTCGTTGCTCAAATATACACTAAAGTTGAAGGAATTGACTTCGATGAAACATTTGCTCCTGTGGCTAGGCTTGAAGCTATACGCATACTGTTGGCCTATGCAAATCATCATAACATTCTTCTGTATCAAATGGATGTGAAGAGCGCTTTTCTCAATGGCAAGATTGAAGAAGAAGTGTATGTTGCACAACCGCCTGGCTTTGAAGATCCAAAACATCCTGACATGGTCTACAAACTCAACAAGGCATTGTATGGCCTTAAACAAGCCCCTCGAGCTTGGTATGACACACTCAAAGACTTCCTGAAGAGCAAAGGCTTCAAACCTGGTTCCCTGGATCCCACTCTCTTCACGAAGACATATGATGGTGAACTGTTTGTGTGCCAAATATATGTGGATGACATTATCTTCGGCTGCACTAACCATAAATACAGTGAAGAGTTTGGATATATGATGCAAGAGTAATATCAGATGTCCATGATGGGTGAGCTGAAGTTCTTCCTTGGTCTTTAAATACATCAGCAACGCAACGACATCTTCATATCTCAAGAGAAATACCTCAAAGATTGCCTGAAGAAATTTGGAATCCAAGACTGCAAAGGCTACATGACGCCAATGCCAGCCAAACACCATCTGGGTCCCGACGATAATGGTAAAGAGTTCGATCAAAAGGTATACTGCTCCATGATTGTTTCTTTGCTTTATTTATGTGCATCTAGGCCAGATATCATGCTTAGTGTTTGCATGTGTGCCCGGTTCCAAGCGGCACCAAAGGAATCGCATCACTTTGCTGTGAAGCGAATTCTTAGATATTTGGCTCACACCCCAACACTAGGATTATGGTATCCAAAGGGCTCAAAGTTTGATCTAGTTGAATTCTCGGATGCTGATTATGCTGGTGACAAGGTGGATCGCAAGTCTACATCAGGCACATGTCATTTTCTGGGACGATCACTTGTATGTTGGTCTTCAAAGAAGCAGAACTGTGTATCTCTCTCCACTGTTGAATGTGAATGCATTGCTACTGGATCTTGCTGCGCTCAGCTTCTATGGATGAAGCAAACACTCAAAGACTATGGCATTCATCTGAAGCAAGTGCCACTCTACTGCGACAACGAGAGCGCCATCAAGATTGCCAACAACCCAGTTCAGCACTCGAAGACAAAGCACATTGAAATTCGTCATCACTTTCTCAGAGATCATGTTATGAAGGAAGATATTGATATCATACACGTCAACACTGAAGAGCAATTGGCAGATATCTTCACAAAGCCCTTGGATGAGAAGAGGTTTTGCAAGTTACGGTGTGAGCTAAATATCTTGGAATCCTCAAATGTCCTATGATCAGGCACACTTCCTAACACTTGTGCATGTTGATGACTTAGATGTGCAACACACGAAGTAATGTATGTCTTCAATCAATGAAGACTTGCATTCTGAGTGTGAATACATTAACGTGGAATTTGACTTCAGAGCGCCACGAAAGTTGTGTGCCATGTCTGGGTCTAATACTTCCTATACGGTGGGTAATGCTACCACAAAGTTCTTCCCTAAGAAGTGTTTCTCACACAGCGTTACATTTGCAAAGTCTTCGCTTTCTGTTTGTCTTCAATGTTAACATGACCTCATGTTTATCTTCAACATACTGATTTGGTTTCTGTCCTCTACAACATTCACTTATAGCTATGGCTTCTTGCTGAATCTTTTGAACTAAGTGAATGTGATCGGACCCTAACCCCTATATGCTTCTTTCCTAAGTCTATCTATCCAAATCATATGCATTCTATTGCCACTGTCAAAATGTCTTCTCTGCATCCTTGTTAGCAGAAGACACAGAGACAAACATTAATCCGTTTTCAATGCTAAATCCTTTCACCTGAAACCCGGAGAAGTGGGAACGACCACCCGACAATCCAGGCATGCATGGGAATGTGGAACAACCTCCGATGTGTTGCATGATAGCCACGTGTCCTTCAGATGAGAACCGCCAGGGCACCTGTGTAATAACACTGTGCCGTCCCTGTCCCTATATATACACGCCTCACCCCAGTCATTATCCTTTCTTCCACTCTCGCACAAACCCTAGCGCCATCGCTAGCCCTCGACAACGCCGGCGACGAAGCGCTTAGCTACCGCGACCTCACCGACGCCGTCTTCACGCCGACTGCGGACATCGTCTTCTCCGCCGTCGCCGTAGGTGTCCTCCGTCGCCAAGTTAGGGCACGAAAGATCTAACTGCTCGGCCTCCTCTCCCACTCCGTCTAGCAGTTCCTCGTGTGGTAAATAAAACCTCCTTTTTACAGTCGCTTTGATCTTATAGATTCATCATTTTCTACCACAAGCAGTTTCTATTCACATAAGTTGGATCTATTTCATACTGCATCTCATAATATGCCTAGTATGTTCACTTATGCTTCACAAAGTAGTTAGATTCCTCACTTGTACTTGTTCGTGGATTCGTACAAATCTGGAACCAACTCTCTATCTATGAGTGAATGTCTTCGCACTATGAGGTCAATGTCTTCTAAACTGATTTATCTTCAAAATCTTCTGAGAATGCATATGACCTCTTCCCCTTCCCTCGCACCTTAATGTTGTCATAGGTACATGTCCGTGGGAGAATCCCTTGGTTCTCATAGTCTGCATTCATTTGCAGAATTCTTACAGCATCATATAAATTCCCCTGAAGCCAGTTCTTGTCTGACCAGTAGAAGGAAGACTTTGACAGTTTTGAAGCCTTTTAGTCTAAACTTCATGGCACCAGAAAAATCTGCAAGGAAGGGTGGCAGACAGTGTCGTGGCAACACCTCAAGAGATTTGCCTCGTGACCTCTATAAGCTGTACAAGACAGATCCAGAGGAGGACTACAATCAGCGGAAAACTCGAATCCAATGGATTTGAAGATATTGGGCAGAACAATGGTTCAAGTACAGGTTCGTGACCCAGGAAATATGCCCTAGAGGCAATAATAAATTAGTTATTATTATATTTCCTTGTTCATGATAATATTTTATTATCCATGCTAGAATTGTATTGATAGGAAACTCAGATACATGTGTGGATACATCAACAACACCATGTCCCTAGTAAGCCTCTAGTTGACTAGCTCGTTGATCAATAGATGGTTACGGTTTCCAGACCATGGACATTGGATGTCATTGATAACGGGATCACATCATTAGGAGAATGATGTGATGGACAAGACCCAATCCTAAGCCTAGCACAAGATCATGTAGTTCGTATGCTAAAGCTTTTCTAATGTCAAGTATCATTTCCTTAGACCATGAGATTGTGCAACTCCCGGATACCGTAGGAGTGCTTTGGGTGTGCCAAACGTCACAACGTAACTGGGTGACTATAAAGGTACACTACAGGTATCTCCGAAAGTGTCTGTTGGGTTGGCACGAATCGAGACTGGGATTTGTCACTCCGTGTAAACGGAGAGGTATCTCTGGGCCCACTCGGTAGGACATCATCATAATGTGCACAATGTGATCAAGGAGTTGATCACGGGATGATGTGTTACGAAACGAGTAAAGAGACTTGCCGGTAACGAGATTGAACAAGGTATCGGGATACCGACGATCGAATCTCGGGCAAGTATCGTACCGATAGACAAAGGGAATTGCATACGGGATTGATTAAGTCCTTGACATCGTGGTTCATCCGATGAGATCATCGTGGAACATGTGGGAGCCAACATGGGTATCCAGATCTCGCTGTTGGTTATTGGCCGGAGAGTCGTCTCGATCATGTCTACGTGTCTCCCGAACCCGTAGGGTCTACACACTTAAGGTTCGGTGACGCTAGGGTTATAGAGATATTAGTATGCGGTAACCCGAAAGTTGTTCGGAGTCCCGGGTGAGATCCCGGACGTCACGAGGAGTTCCTGAATGGTCCGGAGGTAAATATTTATATATGGGAAGTCTTGTTTTGGTCGCCGGAAAAGTTTCGCGCATTATCGGTATTGTACCGGGAGTGCCGAAAGGGGTCCGGGGGTCCACCAAGGGGGTCCACCTGCCCCGGGGGGCACATGGGCTGTAGGGGTGTGCGCCTTGGCCTATATGGGCCAAGGGCACCAGCCCCAAGAGGCCCATGCGCCAAGAGATAAGGGAAAGGAAGAGTCCTAAAGGGGGAAGGCACCTCCTAGGTGCCTTGGGGAGGATGGACTCCTCCCTGGCCGCACCCTTCCTTGGAGGAAGGGCCAAGGCTGCGCCCCCCCCCCCCTCTCCCTTGGCCCTATATATAGTGGGGGGAAGGGAGGGCAGCAACAACCTAAGCCCTGGCGCCTCCCTCTCCCTCCCATGACACATCTCCCTCCTCCCGCAGCGCTTGGTGAAGCCCTGTTGGAATCCCGCTACTTCCACCACCACGCCGTCGTGCTGCTGGATCTCCATCAACCTCTCCTCCCCCCTTGCTGGATCAAGAAGGAGGAGACGTCGCTGCTCCGTACGTGTGTTGAACGCGGAGGTGCCATCCGTTCGGCACTAGGATCATCGGTGATTTGGATCACGACGAGTACGACTCCATCAACCCCGTTCTCTTGAACGCTTTCGCGCGCGATCTACAAGGGTATATAGATCCACTCCTCTCTCGTTGCTAGATGACTCCATAGATTGATCTTGGTGACACGTAGGAAAATTTTGAATTATTGCTACGTTCCCCAACACTGAGAACAATACCATCAAGTGACCGTGGGGAGACATCCTATACAAAAATCTTCAACCCAGGTCCAGAGCTGAAGCTATTGAACAAGGCTTCTATCCTTGCATGGTCCGTGGACCTCAGCCTGCAGATGCAGACCCATTGTCATTGCTATGGTGTCATGACAACAATCTTTTCAAGCGCAACCTTTAGTTTACCAGGAACTCGGCCAAAGAAAACAAGAAGTCGCGGGGATTAGACTTCAACCCAGGTCCCTCTGCTCCTCGTGCCGATGGCTCACGCGAAGCTGAACCCAATCTTGTTGGGCCCTTCTACAACCTGGAAGGTCTCATCACTCATATTATGGTTCAAGGGGCAGTCGTGGATCAACCTGCAGACGATGCTGAATCTGACGAAGCGCCTGCACCACCGAAGCCAAAGAAGCTGAAGAAACCTAAAGCTTCAAAGCCTGCCCCTGCACCAAAGGTCTCACGGGTGAAGCCTCTGGCCACTGCACCTCCTGAACACAGTGTGCAGTCTGAAGATCTGTCACGCATCTCCAAGCCCTCCAAAGTGAAGATGCCCTTGCAACCCACCAGCCAAGCACTGACCCCTGCTGCTGTTCTGCGAAATGAGAATGACGCCATTGATCTGTCCAGCGACGACGATCTTGGCGATGATGCTCTTGAGCAGTTGATCAAGAGCAAGCAAGAGGCAGAAATCCTCAATGACCTTCCTCTCTTTGATGTTGAAATCATCAACACATTCATTAATGAATGGTTTGACAGCCCAAATGTTAGCTTTGATGATCTTCAGCTTCCCATTGGCCTCAGCGTCGCCTTCCACGGAGCCATTGCTGCTGAGCTGGCTCTAGCTCAGAAGATTGCTGAGCTGAAGCATAAGATAGATTATGAAAAGGCTCAGTTCAAGAAGCATATGGCCAAGCTCAATGTTGAAGACATTCAGAACTTTCAGACCATGATGCATGAGCTTAAGGAAGCATTCCGAACCATATGCGAAGAAGCTAAAGGTTCTCGTGAGCGCATGAAGGATCTTGCTGCTAAATGTGTCCGAGGATACAATGAAGCTAAAAAGTGCAAGGCCTTGGGGCGACCAGGCATCGACCCCAGAATGGCGGCCAAGAAGAAGAAGAAGCCAGCTGTGGCAGAACCCGAAGCACCAAGGCAGGAAGTACATCCAATTGTCTTCCCAGCCAGTATGACAGGCTCGAAGCCTAAGGTCCCCACAGTGGTTTCACAACTGAAGAGAACAAGGGCAGCTGAAGCTGAAGCCAGAAAGCGCAAAACCAAGGGCACCACTGATGATGTTCCTCCAACTAAGAAACACAAAACCAAGAAGAGAGATCGGGCTGCTCCCATAGAGCCCCTTGAGGTCGAGCCAATCTCAGTGGCTCGTCCTACGTCTGAAAATCAAGAACGCCAAGTGGTAATTCATGAGCCTGCTTCTCCAGAGGCTCCTGAAGCTGAAGACAATCCAGTTGTTGACCCCACTGCAGCTGAAGACATTGGTCCTCATGACAATGTTGAAGATGATGAAGTCCTTCCTCAGATCGAGCACCAATTGGTATCATCGCATGTGCTCACGCACAACGAACTCATCAGCATTGGTCGTCCTCTGACGCCAACTGCTTAGGATGCATCATGGGCTGATCACCCTCAACGACAAGACACCCCAAGTTCTCCCCAACCGCAAGCTACCTCACCAGTGCAAGATGACGATGACTTTGAGGCCCAGCACACTCCATCTCCGTAAGCGTCGCCAGCATTACGCAGGCTTCGCAAAGGACCAAGGCCCCAAGTCACTCCCACTATGCACGTGTCTGAGTCTGAAGCCAAAATGGCTGAAGATATTTCGGCTGCATCAGCCGATGAAGAACAAGAACCAAGAGTTGAAGTAGAAAGAGTTGCTACACCCCTGTCCCACCAAGATGTTGTTCTCGAGGAGAACATGTCTGACCCTCCAGCTCCTGAAGTGGAGGTTAACAATCCTGAGGCGGCCACCAACATCATCGTTGAAGCCAATGACGTTGTCATGGCTGAAGCTAATGCGGCACCTGAAGCTACTGCAGTGCCAGAAGTCCAAGCGTCTGAAGCCACTGCAGCACCCGAAGCCAATACTGAAGCACCTGAAGCTAATGTGGCCCCTGAAGCTCATGTCAACAACAATGCCAATGCTCCTGTTCCCCCTCCAAGACCTCATACAATTGAGCTGGCATTTGATCGTGGTCAGCCTGTTATGGTCCGCTGGCCCATTCTGGTTCCTCCACCTGCTGCGGGTCCACAATTTGAATATCATGTCGAGCACAGACCTTAAGTCCAAAATCTCAAGCCAAGACTTCCACGATTCCCAGGCACTGCAACTTGACCTGGGGTCTTTAATGTGAATGGCTTCGTGGCACATAACACCTTCGATAACAGCGCCAAGAACCCTTATACAAAACCTCGCATTTCATCAGATCAGTTCTGGAGCTATCAGCAGTGCAGGTACTATTCCTATGTCCTCTACAATCAAGGGCACATATTTCCACATATGCGCCTCGCCTCTGAAGCTATAGCTGGCCTGCCCAATCTTGAAGAAGCGTTGGATTGCTTCAGAGATGCTGGACTGCTGAAGTTTGTCACAGATAAGGAACACTGGAATGAAGAGCTTCTGCTACAGTTCTATGCAACTCTTCACATTCGAGGCTACAACAGGGATCCAAAGACTTGGGTCCTTGAGTGGATGACAGGCAATGTCCATCATGAAGCCAAAGCTCTTGATATCATTGAGCTCACAGGCCTTCCCACTCCTGGTGAATACTATGAACCAGGTTGTCAACAACACCAGAATGCCTTGGAAGGCATTTTTCAGAAGCCAGAACCCAACATGAGTCAAATGCTGAGCATGATGAAGCCTCTGCCTAACGACACTGAATAGCCATCTGAGTTCTTTGTTGAAGACCTAGAGTACATGCCTCGCACCATTTACCATATCATCAGGAAGACTCTATGGCCTGTCAAAGGACACTCATCTACAGCGAAGCTTGAAGGAGCAATGAAGACTTTGGTTTTCTATATCTTCAATGGCATCAGCTTCAATGCTCAAGACTTATTCATCAGGCAGTTGGCTGCATCTGGCTCCGACATTTTTGGGTTGAAATTCTATGCTCCATGGTGTTGGAAATATGCCCTAGAGGCAATAATAAAATGATTATTATTATATTTCTTGTTCATGATAATTGTCTATTATTCATGCTATAATTGTGTTATCCAGGAATCATAATACTTGTGTGAATACATAGACCACAACATGTCCCTAGTGAGCCTCTAGTTAACTAGCTCGTTGATCAATAGATAGTCATGGTTTCCTGACTATGGACATTGGATGTCATTGATAACGGGATCACATCATTAGGAGAATGATGTGATGGACTAGACCCAATCCTAAGCATAGCACAAGATCGTGTAGTTCGTTTGCTAGAGCTTTTCCAATGTCAAGTATCATTTCCTTAGACCATGAGATCGTGTAACTCCCGGATGCCATAGGAATGCTTTGGGTGTACCAAATGTCACAATGTAACTGGGTGACTATAAAGGTATACTACAGGTATCTACGAAAGTATCTGTTGGGTTGACACGGATCGAGACTGGGATTTGTCACTCTGTATGACGGAGAGGTATCTCTGGGACCACTCAGTAATGCATCATCATAATGAGCTCAATGTGACCAAGTGTTTGGTCACGGGATCATGCATTACGGTACGAGTAAAGTGACTTGCCGGTAACGAGATTGAACGAGGTATTGGGATACCGATGATCGAATCTCGGACAAGTAACGTACCGATTGACAAAGGGAATTGAATACGGGATTGATTGAATCCTCGACATCGTGGTTCATCCAATGAGATCATCGTGGAACATGTGGGAGCCAACATGGGTATCCAGATCCCGCTATTGGTTATTGACCGGAGAGTTGTCTCGGTCATGTCTGCATGTCTCCCGAACCCGTGGGGTCTACACACTTAAGGTTCGGTGATGTTAGGGTTGTAGAGATATTAGTATGCGGTAACCCGAAAGTTGTTCGGAGTCTCGGATGAGATCCTGGATGTCACGAGGAGTTCCGTAATGGTCCGGAGGTGAAGATTTATATATAGGAAGTCCAGTTTCGGCCATCAGGAAAGTTTCGAGGGTAATCGGTATTGTATCGGGACCACCGGAAGGGTCCCGGGGGTCCACCGGGTGGGGGCACCTATCCCGGAGGGCCCCATGGGCTGAAGTGGGAGGGGAACCAGACCCTGGTGAGCTGGTGCGCCCCCCATGGGCCTCCCCCTACGCCTAGGGTTGGAAACCCTAGGGGTGGGGGCGCCCCACTTGGCTTGGGGGGCAAGTCCCCCTTGCCCCCCCCTTGGAGATCCCATCTCCTAGGGCCGGCGCCCCCCCTAGGGGCCCTATATATAGTGGGGGGAAGGGAGGGCATCAGTACTCAAGTCCCTGGCGCCTCCCTCTCCCGTCGTAACACCTCTCCCTCTTGTTGGAGCTTGGTGAAACCCTGCCGAGATCACCGCTGCTTCCACCACCACGCCGTCGTGCTGCTGGATCTCCATCAACCTCTCCTTCCCCTTGCTGGATCAAGAAGGAGGAGACGTCTTCCCCAACCGTACGTGTGTTGAACGCGGAGGTGCCGTCCGTTCTGCGCTAGGATCTTCCGTGATTTGGATCACGACGAGTACGACTCCCTCAACCCCGTTTTATTGAACGCTTCCGCTCGCGATCTACAAGGGTATGTCGATGCACTCCTCTCCCTCGTTACTAGATGACTCCATAGATTGATCTTGGTGATGCGTAGAAAATTTTAAAATTCTGCTTCGTTCCCCAACAGTGGCATCATGAGCTAGGTCTATGCATAGTTTCTATGCACAAGTAGAACACAAGTTGTTGTGGGCGTTGATTTTGTCAATTTACTTGTTGTTACTTGTCTTATCTTGATTCGGCGGCATCGTGGGATGAAGCGGCCCGGACCGACCTTACACGTACGCTTACGTGAGACTGGTTCCACTGACTGACATGCACTAGTTGCATAAGGTGGCTGGCGGGTGTCTGTCTCTCCCACTTTAGTCGGATCGGATTCGATGAAAATGGTCCTTATGAAGGGTAAATAGAAATTGGCATATCACGTTGTGGTTTTGGTGTAGGTAAGAAACGTTCTTGCTAGAAACCTATAGCAGCCACGTAAAAACTTGCAACAACAATTAGAGGACGTCTAACTTGTTTTTGCAGCATGTGCCATGTGATGTGATATGGCCAAAAGGATGTGATGAATGATATATGTGATGTATGAGATTGATCATGTTCTTGTAATAGGAATCACGACTTGCATGTCGATGAGTATGACAACCGGCAGGAGCCATAGGAGTTGTCTTAATTTATTTATGACCTGCGTGTCAACATAAACGTCATGTAATTACTTTACTTTATTGCTAAACTGTTAGCCATAGTAGTAGAAGTAATAGATGACGAGACAACTTCATGAAGACACGATGATGGAGATCATGGTGTCATGCCGGTGACGATGATGATCATGGCGCCCCGAAGATGGAGATCAAAAGGAGCAAATGATATTGGCCATATCATGTCACTATTTGATTGCATGTGATATTTATCATGTTTTTGCTTCTTATTTGCTTAGAACGACGGTAGCAAATAAGATGATCCCTCACATAATTTCAAGAAAGTGTTCCCCCTAACTGTGCGCCATTGCGAAAGTTCGTTGTCTCGAAGCACCATGTGATGATCGGGTGTGATAGATTCTAACGTTCACATACAACGGGTGTAAGCCAGATTTACACATGCAAAACACTTAGGTTGACTTGACGAACCTAGCATGTACAGACATGGCCTCGGAACACAAGAGACCGAAAGGTCGAACATGAGTCGTATGGAAGATACGATCAACATGGAGATGTTCACCGATGATGACTAGTCCATCTCACGTGATGATCGGACACGGTCTAGTTGAGTCGGATCATGTATCACTTAGATGACTAGAGGGATGTCTAATCTGAGTGGGAGTTCATTAAATAATTTGATTAGATGAACTTAATTATCATGAACTTAGTCTAAAAACCTTTGCAAAATGTCTTGTAGATCAAATGGCCAACGCTCATGTCAACCTCAACTTCAACGCGTTCCTAGAGAAAACCAAGCTGAAAGATGATGGCAGCAACTATACGGACTGGGTCTGGAACCTGAGGATCATCCTCATAGCTGCCAGGAAAGCATATGTCCTAGAAGCACACTAGGTGATGCACCCATCCCAGAGAACCAAGACGTTATGAACGCTTGGCAGTCACGTGCTGATGATTACTCCCTCGTTCAGTGCGGCATGCTTTACAGCTTAGAACCGGGGCTCCAAAAGCGTTTTGAGCGACACGGAGCATATGAGATGTTCGAAGAGCTGAAAATGGTTTTCCAAGCTCATGCCCGGGTCGAGAGATATGAAGTCTCCGACAAGTTCTACAGTTGTAAGATGGAGGAAAATAGTTCTGTCAGTGAGCACATACTCAAAATGTCTGGGTTGCACAATCGCTTGTCCCAGCTAGACATTAACCTCCCAGACGAGGCGGTCATTGACAGAATCCTCCAGTCGCTCCCACCTAGATACAAGAGCTTTGTGATGAACTACAATATGCAGGGGATGGTGAAAACTATTCCTGAAGTATTTTCAATGCTGAAATCAGTGGAGGTGGAAATCAAAAAGGAACATCAAGTGTTGATGGTCAATAAAACCACTAGTTTCAAGAAAGGAAAGGGTAAGAAGAACTTCAAGAAGGACGGCAAGGGAGTTGCCGCGGCCGGTAAACCAGTTGTCGGGAAGAGGTCAAAGAATGGACCCAAACCTGAGACTAAGTGCTTTTATTGCAAGGGAAAGGGACACTGGAAGCGGAACTGCCCCAAATACTTAGCGGACAAGAAGGCGGGCAACACTAAAGGTATATGTGATATACATGTAATTGATGTGTACCTTACCAGTACTCGTAGTAGCTCCTGGGTATTTGATACCGGTGCCGTTGCTCACATTTGTAACTCAAAACAGGAGCTGCGGAATAAGCGGAGACTGGCGAAGGACGAGGTGACGATGCATGTCGGGAATGGTTCCAAGGTCGATGTGATCGCCGTCGGCACGCTACCTCTACATTTACCTATGGGATTAGTTTTAAACCTCAATAATTTTTATTTAGTGCCAACTTTGAGCATGAACATTGTATCTGGATCTCGTTTAATATGAGATGGCTACTCATTTAAATCCGAGAATAATGGTTGTTCTATTTATATGAGAGATATGTTTTATGGTCATGCCCCGCTGGTCAATGGTTTATTCTTAATGAATCTCGAACGTGATGTTACACATATTCATAGTGTGAATACCAAAATATGTAAGATTGATAATGATAGTCCCACATATCTGTGGCACTGCCACCTTGGTCACATCGGTGTCAAACGCATGAAGAAGCTCCATACAGATGGAATTTTGGAGTCTCTCGATTTCGAATCATTTGACACGTGCGAACCATGCCTCATGGGTAAAATGACCAAGACTCCGTTCTCCGGAACAATGGAGCGAGCAACCAACTTATTGGAAATTATACATACTGATGTGTGCGTCCAATGAGCATTGAGGCTCACGGTGGCTATCGTTATGTTCTCACTCTCACTGATGACTTAAGTAGATATGGGTATGTCTATTTGATGAAACACAAGTCTGAGACCTTTGAAAAGTTCAAGGAATTTCAGAATGGGGTAGAGAATCAACGTGACCGAAAGATAAAATTGTTACGATCACATCATGGGGAGAATATTTAAGTCACGAATTTGGTACGCACTTAAGGAAATGTGGAATCGTTTCACAACTCACGCCGCCTGGAACACCTCAGCGTAACGGTGTGTCCGAACGTCGTAATCGCACTCTATTGGATATGGTGCGATCTATGATGTCACTCACTGATTTACCGCTATCATTTTGGGGATACGCTCTAGAGACAGTTACATTCACTTTAAATAGGGCACCGTCTAAATCCGTTGATACGACACCGTATGAATTATGGTTTGGGAAGAAACCTAAGCTGTCGTTTCTGAAAGTTTGGGGATGCGATGCTTATGTCAAGAAACTTCAACCTGAAAAGCTCGAACCCAAGTCGAAAAAATGCATCTTCATAGGATACCCTAAGGAAACCATTGGGTATACCTTCTACCTCAGATCCGAAGGCAAGATCTTTGTTGCCAAGAACGGGTCCTTTCTGGAGAAAGAGTTTCTCTCGAGAGAAGTAAGTGGGAGGAAAGTAGAACTCGATGAAGTACTGCCTCTTGAACCGGAAAGTAGTGCAGCTCAAGAAGATGTTCTTGTGGTGCCTGCACCGACTAGAGAGGAAGTTAATGACGATGATCAAGGTACTTCAGATCAAGTTGCTACTGAACTTCGAAGGTCCACAAGGAAACGTTCCACACCAGAATGGTATGGCAACCCTGTCCTGGAAATCATGTTGTTAGACAACGGTAAACCTTCGAACTATGAAGAAGCAATGGCGGGCCCAGATTCCAACAAATGGCTTGAAGCATGCAATCCGAGATAGGATCCATGTATGAAAACAAAGTATGGACTTTGACAGACTTGCCCGATGATCGGCGAGCGATAGAGAATAAATGGATCTTTAAGAAGAAGACGGACGCGGATGGTAATGTTACCATCTATAAGGCTCGACTTGTCGCTAAGGGTTATCGACAAGTTCAAGGGGTTGACTACGATGAGACCTTCTCACCCATAGCGAAGCTAAAGTCCGTCCGAATCATGTTAGCAATTGTCGCATACTATGATTATGAGATATAGCAAATGGACGTCAAAACGGCATTCCTTAACGGCTTTCTTAAGGAAGAATTGTATATGATGCAGCTGGAAGGTTTTGTCGATCCTAAGAATGCTAACAAGGTACGCAAGCTCCAGCGCTCCATCTATGGGCTGGTGCAAGCATCTCGGAGTTGGAACATTCGCTTTAATGAAATGATCAAAGCGTTTGGGTTTATGCATACTTATGGAGAAGCCTGCGTTTACAAGAAAGTGAGTGGAAGCTCTATAGCATTTCTCATATTATATGTGGAAGACATACTTTTGATGGGAAATGATATAGAACTTTTGGACGGTATTAAGGCCTACTTGACTAAGTGTTTTTCAATGAAGGACCTTGGAGAAGCTGCTTACATATTAGGCATCAAGATCTATAGAGATAGATCGAGACGCCTCATAGGTCTTTCACAAAGCACATACCTTGATAAGATATTGAAGAAGTTCAATATGGATCAGTCCAAGAAGGGGTTCTTGCATGTGTTGCAAGGTGTGAAATTGAGCTCAGCTCAATGTCCGACCATGGCAGAAGATAGAGAAAAGATGAGCGTCGTCCCCTATGCCTCAGCCATAGGGTCTATCATGTATGCCATGCTGTGTACCAGACCTGATGTAAACCTTGCCATGAGTTTGGTAGGTAGGTACCAAAGTAATCCCGGCATGTAACACTGGACAGCGGTCAAGAACATCCTGAAGTACCTGAAAAGGACTAAGGATATGTTTCTCGTATATGGAGGTGATGAGGAGCTCATCGTAAAGGGTTACGTCGACGCTAGCTTTGACACAGATCTGGATGACTCTAAGTCACAAACCGGATACGTGTATATTTTGAATGGTGGGGCGGTTAGCTGGTGCAATTGCAAGCAAAGCGTCGTGGCGGGATCTACATGTGAAGCGGAGTACATGGCAGCCTCGGAGGCAGCGCATGAAGCAATCTGGAAGGAGTTCATCACCGACCTAGGAGTCATACCCAATGCGTCGGGGCCAATCACTCTCTTCTGTGACAACACTGGAGCTATTGCCCTTGCCAAGGAGCCTAGGTTTCACAAGAAGACCAGGCACATCAAGAGTCGCTTCAACTCCATTCGTGGAAATGTTCAAGATGGAGACATAGATATTTGCAAAGTGCATACGGATCTGAATGTCGCAGATCCGTTGACTAAACCTCTTCCACGAGCAAAACATGATCAACACCAGAACTCTATGGGTGTTCGATTCATCACAATGTAACTAGATTATTGACTCTAGTGCAAGTGGGAGACTGTTGGAAATATGCCCTAGAGGCAATAATAAAATGATTATTATTATATTTCCTTGTTCATGATAATTGTCTATTACTCATGCTATAATTGTGTTATCCGGAAATCATAATACATGTGTGAATACATAGACCATAACATGTCCCTAGTGAGCCTCTAGTTAACTAGCTCGTTGATCAATAGATAGTCATGGTTTCCTGACTATGGACATTGGATGTCATTGATAATGGGATCACATCATTAGGAGAATGATGTGATGGACTTGACCCAATCCTAAGCATAGCACAAGATCATGTAGTTCGTTTGCTAGAGCTTTTCCAATGTCAAGTATCATTTCCTTAGACCATGAGATCGTGTAACTCCCGGATGCCGTAGGAGTGCTTTGGGTGTACCAAACGTCACAACATAACTGGGTGACTATAAAGGTATACTACAGGTATCCCCGAAAGTATCTGTTGGGTTGACACAGATCGATACTGGTATTTGTCACTCCGTATGACGGAGGGGTATCTCTGGGCCCACTCGGTAATGCATCATCATAATGAGCTCAATGTGACCAAGTGTTTGGTCACGGGATCATGCATTACGGTACGAGTAAAGTGACTTGCCGGTAATGAGATTGAGCGAGGTATTGGGATACCGACGATCGAATCTCGGGCAAGTAACGTACCGATTGACAAAGGGAATTGAATACGGGATTGATTGAATCCTCGACATCGTGGTTCATCCGATGAGATCATCGTGGAACATGTGGGAGCCAACATGGGTATCCAGATCCCGCTGTTGGTTATTGGCCGGAGAGTCATCTCAGTCATGTCTGCATGTCTCCCGAACCCGTGGGGTCTACACACTTAAGGTTCGGTGACGTTAGGGTTGTAGAGATATTAGTATGCGGTAACCCGAAAGTTGTTCGAAGTCCCGAATGAGATCCCGGATGTCACTAGGAGTTCCGGAATGGTCCGGAGGTGAAGATTTATATATAGGAAGTCCAGTTTCGGCCATCAGGAAGTTTCGGGGGTAATCGATATTGTACTGGGACCACCGGAAGGGTCCCGGGGGTCCACCAGGTGGGGCCACCTATCCCGGATGGCCCCATGGGCTGAAGTGGGAGGGGAACAAGCGCCTGGTGAGCTTGTGCGCCCCCCATGGGCCTCCCCCTGCGCCTAGGGTTGGAAACCCTAGGGGTGGGGGGCGCCCCACTTGGCTTGGGGGGCAAGTCCCCCTTGCCCCCCCCCCTTGGAGATCCCATCTCCTAGGGCCGGCGCCCCCCCTAGGGTCCCTATATATAGTGGGGGGAAGGGAGGGCAGCAGTACCCAAGTCCCTAGTGAAGGAAATATGCCTAGAGGCAATAATAAAGTTATTATTTATTTCCTTATAATCATGATAAATGTTTATTATTCATGCTAGAATTGTATTAACCGGAAACATAATACATGTGTGAATACATAGACAAACAAAGTGTCACTAGTATGCCTCTACTTGACTAGCTCGTTAATCAAAGATGGTTATGTTTCCTAACCATGAACAATGAGTTGTTATTTGATTAATGAGGTCACATCATTAGTTGAATGATCTGATTGACATGACCCATTCCATTAGCTTAGCACCCGATCGTTTGGTATGTTGCTATTGCTTTCTTCATGACTTATACATGTTCCTATAACTATGAGATTATGCAACTCCCGTTTGCCAGAGGAACACTTTGGGTGCTACCAAACATCACAACGTAACTGGGTGATTATAAAGGAGCATTACAGGTCTCTCCAAAGGTAGATGTTGGGTTGGCGTATTTCGAGATTAGGATTTGTCACTCCGATTGTCGGAGAGGTATCTCTGGGCCCTCTCGGTAATGCACATCACATAAGCCTTGCAAGCATTACAACTAATATGTTAGTTGTGATATGATGTATTACGGAACGAGTAAAGAGACTTGCCGGTAACGAGATTGAACTAGGTATTGGATACCGACGATCGAATCTCGGGCAAGTAACATACCGATGACAAAGGGAACAACGTATGTTGTTATGCGGTCTGACCGATAAAGATCTTCGTAGAATATGTAGGAGCCAATATGGGCATCCAGGTCCCGCTATTGGTTATTGACCGGAGACGTGTCTCGGTCATGTCTACATTGTTCTCGAACCCGTAGGGTCCGCACGCTTAAGGTTACGATGACAGTTATATTAGGAGTTTATGAATTTTGATGTACCGAAAGGTTGTTCGGAGTCCCGGATGTGATCACGGACATGACGAGGAGTCTCGAAATGGTCGAGACGTAAAGATTGATATATTGGAAGCCTATGTTTGGATATCGGAAGTGTTCCGGGTGAAATCGGGATTTTACCGGAGTACCGGGAAGGTTACCGGAACCCCCCGGGAGCTAAATGGGCCATGATGAGCCTTAGTGGAAAAGATAAGAGGCAGCCCTACATGGGCTATGCGCCTCCCCCTTCCCCTAGTCCTATTAGGACTAGGAGAGGTGGCCGGCCCCCTCTCTCTCTTTTCCCCCTCCGTGAATCCTATTCCAACTAGGATTGGGGGGGGGGGGAATTCTACTCCCAGAGGGAGTAGGACTCTCCTGGCGCACCCCTTGTGGCCGGCCAGCCTCCCCCCCTTTGGTCCTTTATATACTGAGGTAGAGGCACCCTAGAACACACAAGTTGATCCACGTGATCTATTCCTTAGCCGTGTGCGGTGCCCCCAGCCACCATATTCCTCGATAATACTGTAGCGGAGTTTAGGCGAAGCCCTGCTGCTGTAGTGCATCAAGATCGTCACCACGCCGTCGTGCTGACGGAACTCTTCCCCGACACTTTGCTGGATCGGAGTCCGGGGATCGTCATCGAGCTGAACGTGTGCTCGAACTCGGAGGTGCCGTAGTTTCGGTACTTGATCGGTTGGATCGTGAAGACGTACGACTACTTCCTCTACGTCGTGTCAGCGCTTCCGCAGTCGGTCTGCGTTGGCTACGTAGAGAACACTCTCCCCTCTCGTTGCTATGCATCACATGATCTTGCGTGTGCGTAGGAATTTTTTTGAAATTACTACGAAACCCAACAGTGGCATCCGAGCCTAGGTTATTTATGTTGATGTTATATGCACGAGTAGAACATAAGTGAGTTGTGGGCGATATAAGTCATACTGCCTACCAGCATGTCATACTTTGGTTCAGCGGCATTGTTGGATGAGACGACCCGGACCAACATTACGCGTCCGCTTACGCGAGAACGGTTCCCCCGACGTGCTTTGCACATAGGTGGCTTGCGGGCGACTGTCTCTCCAACTTTAGTTGAACCAAGTGTGGCTACGCCCGGTCCTTGCGAAGGTTAAAACGGAGTCTATTTGACAAACTATCGTTGTGGTTGTGATGCGTAGGTGAGATTGGTTCTTGCTTAAGCCCGTAGCAGCCACGTAAAACTTGCAACAACAAAGTAGAGGACGTCTAACTTGTTTTTGCAGGGCATGTTGTGATGTGATATGGTCAAGGCATGATGCTGAATTTTATTTTATGAGATGATCATGTTTTGTAACCGAGCTATCGGCAACTGGCAGGAGCCATATGGTTGTCGCTTTATTGTATGCAATGCAATCGCGATGTAATGCTTTACTTTATTACTAAACGGTAGTGATAGTCGTGGAAGCATAAGATTGGCGAGACGACAACGATGCTACGATGGAGATCAAGGTGTCACGCCGGTGACGATGGTGGTCACGACGGTGCTTCGGAGATGGAGATCACAAGCACAAGATGATGATGGCCATATCATATCACTTATATTGATTGCATGTGATGTTTATCCTTTTATGCATCTTATCTTGCTTTGATTGACGGTAGCATTATAAGATGATCTCTCACTAAATTATCAAGAAGTGTTCTCCCTGAGTATGCACCATTGCCGAAGTTCGTCGTGCCCAGACACCACGTGATGATCGGGTGTGATAAGCTCTACGTCCATCTACAACGGGTGCAAGCCAGTTTTTGCACACGCAGAATACTCAGGTTAAACTTGACGAGCCTAGCATATGCAGATATGGCCTCGGAACACGGAGACCGAAAGGTCGAGCGTGAATCATATAGTAGATATGATCAACATAACGATGTTCACCATTGAAAACTACTCCATCTCACGTGATGATCGGTTATGGTTTAGTTGATTTGGATCACGTGATCACTTAGAAGATTAGAGGGATGTCTATCTAAGTGGGAGTTCTTAAGTAATATGATTAATCGAACTTAGATTTATCATGAACTTAGTCCCTGATAGTATCTTGCTTGTTTATGTTGATTGTAGATAGATGGCTCGTGCTGTTGTTCCGTTGAATTTTAATGTGTTCCTTGAGAAAGCAAAGTTGAAAGATGATGGTAGCAATTATACGGACTGGGTCCGTAACTTGAGGATTATCCTCATTGCTGCTCAGAAGAATTACGTCCTGGAAGCACCGCTAGGTGCCAGACCTGCTGCTGGAGCAACACCAGATGTTATGAACGTCTGGCAGAGCAAAGCTGATGACTACTCGATAGTTCAGTGTGCCATGCTTTACGGCTTAGAATCGGGACTTCAACGACGTTTTGAACATCATGGAGCATATGAGATGTTCCAGGAGTTGAAGTTAATATTTCAAGCAAATGCCCGGATTGAGAGATATGAAGTCTCCAATAAGTTCTATAGCTGCAAGATGGAGGAGAACAGTCCTTTCAGTGAGCATATACTCAAAATGTCTGGGTATAATAATCACTTGATTCAATTGGGAGTTAATCTTCCAGATGATTGCGTCATTGACAGAATTCTCCAATCACTGCCACCAAGCTACAAGAGCTTCGTTATGAACTATAATATGCAAGGGATGAACAAGACTATTCCCGAGCTCTTTGCAATGCTGAAAGCTGCGGAGGTAGAAATCAAGAAGGAGCATCAAGTGTTGATGGTTAACAAGACCACTAGTTTCAAGAAAAAGGGCAAAGGGAAGAAGAAGGGGAACTTCAAGAAGAACAGCAAGAAAGTTACTGCTCAGGAGAAGAAACCCAAGTCTGGACCTAAGCCTGAAACTGAGTGCTTCTAGTGCAAGCAGACTGGTCACTGGAAGCGGAACTGCCCCAAGTATTTGGCGGATAAGAAGGATGGCAAGGTGAACAAAGGTATATGTGATATACATGTTATTGATGTGTACCTTACTAGAGCTCGCAGTAGCACCTGGGAATTTGATACTGGTTCTGTTGCTAATATTTGCAACTCGAAACAGGGACTACGGAATAAGCGGGCACTGGCAAAGGACGAGGTGACGATGCGCGTGGGAAACGGTTCCAAAGTCGATGTGATCGCGGTCGGCACGCTACCTCTACATCTACCTTCGGGATTAATATTAGACCTAAATAATTGTTATTTGGTGCTAGCGTTGAGCATGAACATTATATCTGGATCTTGTTTAATGCGAGACGGTTATTCATTTAAAACAGAGAATAATGGTTGTTCTATTTATATGAGTAATATCTTTTATGGTCATGCACCCTTGAAAAGTGGTCTATTCTTATTGAATCTCAATAGTAGTAATACACATATTCATAATGTTGAAGCCAAAAGATGCAAAGTTGATAATGAAAGTGCAACTTATTTGTGGCACTGTCGTTTAGGTCATATCGGTGTAAAGCGCATGAAGAAACTCCATACTGATGGACTTTTGGAACCACTTGATTATGAATCACTTGGTACTTGCGAACCGTGCCTCATGGGCAAGATGACTAAAACACCGTTCTCCGGTACTATGGAGAGAGCAACAGATTTGTTGGAAATCATACATACCGATGTATGTGATCCGATGAATATTGAGGCTCGTGGCGGATATCGTTATTTTCTCACCTTCACAGATGATTTAAGCAGATATGGGTATATCTACTTAATGAAACATAAGTCTGAAACATTTGAAAAGTTCAAAGAATTTCAGAGTGAAGTTGAAAATCATCGTAACAAGAAAATAAAGTTTCTACGATCTGATCGTGGAGGAGAATATTTGAGTTACGAGTTTGGTGTACATTTGAAAAACTGTGGAATAGTTTCGCAACTCACGCCACCCGGAACACCACAGCGTAATGGTGTGTTCGAACGTCGTAATCGTACTTTACTAGATATGGTGCGATCTATGATGTCTCTTACAGATTTACTGCTTCGTATTGGGGTTATGCTTTAGAGACGGCCGCATTCACGTTAAATAGGGCACCATCAAAATCCGTTGAGACGACACCTTATGAACTATGGTTTGGCAAGAAACCAAAGTTGTCGTTTCTTAAAGTTTGGGGCTGCGATGCTTATGTGAAGAAGCTTCAACTTGATAAGCTCGAACCCAAATCGGAGAAATGTGTCTTCATAGGATACCCAAAGGAGACTGTTGGGTACACCTTCTATCACAAATCCGAAGGCAAGACATTCGTTGCTAAGAATGGATCCTTTCTAGATAAGGAGTTTCTCTCGAAAGAAGTGAGTGGGAGGAAAGTAGAACTTGACGAGGTAACTGTACCTGCTCCCTTACTGGAAAGTAGTACATCACAGAAAATTGTTCCAGTGACACCTACACCAGTTAGTGAGGAAGCTAATGATAATGATCATGGAACTTCAGATCAAGATACTACTGAACCTCGTAGATCAACCAGAGTAAGATCCGCACCAGAGTGGTACGGTAATCCTGTTCTGTAAGTCATGCTACTAGATCATGATGAACCTACGAACTATGAAGAAGCGATGGTGAGCCCAGATTCCGCAAAGTGGCTTGAAGCCATGAAATCTGAGATGGGATCCATGTATGAGAACAAAGTATGGACTTTGGTTGACTTGCCTGATGATCGGCAAGCAATTGAGAATAAATGGATCTTCAAAAAGAAGACTAACGCTGATGGTAATATTACTGTCTACAAAGCTCGACTTATCGCGAAAGGTTTTCGGCAAGTTCAAGGGATTGACTACGATGAGACCTTCTCACCCGTAGCGATGCTTAAGTCCGTCTGAATCATGTTAGCGATTGCTGCATTTTATGATTATGAAATATGGCAGATGGATGTCAAAACTGCATTCCTGAATGGATTTCTGGAAGAAGAGTTGTATATGATGCAACCGGAAGGTTTTGTCGATCCAAAGGGAACTAACAAAGTGTGCAAGCTCCAGCGATCCATTTATGGACTGGTGCAAGCCTCTCGGAGTTGGAATAAACGCTTTGATAGTGTGATCAAAGCATTTTGTTTTATACAGACTTTCGGAGAAGCATGTATTTACAAGAAAGTGAGTGGGAGCTCTGTAGCATTTCTGATATTATATGTGGATGACATATTGCTAATTGGAAATGATATAGAATTTCTGGATAGCATAAAGGGATACTTGAATAAGAGTTTTTCAATGAAAGACCTCGGTGAAGCTGCTTACATATTAGGCATTAAGATCTATAGAGATAGATCAAGACGCTTAATTGGACTTTCACAAAGCACATACCTTGACAAAATTTTGAAAAAGTTTAAAATGGATCAAGCAGAGAAAGGGTTCTTGCCTGTGTTACAAGGTGTGAAGTTGAGTAAGACTCAATGCCCGACCACTGCAGAAGATAGAGAGAAAATGAAAGATGTTCCCTATGCTTCAGCCATAGGCTCTATCATGTATGCAATGCTGTGTACCAGACCTGATGTGTGCCTTGCTATAAGTTTAGCAGGGAGGTACCAAAGTAATCCAGGAGTGGATCACTGGACAGCGGTCAAGAACATCCTGAAATACCTGAAAAGGACTAAGGATATGTTTCTCGTATATGGAGGTGACAAAGAGCTCACCGTAAAAGGTTACATTGATGCAAGCTTTGACACTGATCCGGACAATTCTAAATCGCAAACCGGATACGTATTTACATTAAACGGTGGAGTTGTCAGTTGGTGCAGTTCTAAACAAAGCATCGTAGCAGGATCTACATGTGAAGCGGAGTACATAGCTGCTTCGGAAGTAGCGAACGAAGGAGTCTGGATGAAGGAGTTCATATCCGATCTAGGTGTCATACCTAGTGCATCGGGTCCAATGAAAATCTTTTGTGACAATACTGGTGCAATTGCCTTGGCAAAGGAATCCAGATATCACAAAAGGACCAAGCACATCAAGAGATGCTTCAACTCCATCCGGGATCTAGTCCAGGTGGGAGACATAGAGATTTGCAAGATACATACGGATCTGAATGTTGCAGACCCGTTGACTAAGCCTCTTCCACGAGAAAAACATGATCAGCACCAAGGCTCCATGGGTGTTGGAATCATTACAGTGTAATCTAGATTATTGACTCTAGTGCAAGTGGGAGACTGAAGGAAATATGCCCTAGAGGCAATAATAAAGTTATTATTTATTTCCTTATAATCATGATAAATGTTTATTATTCATGCTAGAATTGTATTAACCGGAAACATAATACATGTCTGAATACATAGACAAACAAAGTGTCACTAGTATGCCTCTACTTGACTAGCTCGTTAATCAAAGATGGTTATGTTTCCTAGCCATGAACAATGAGTTGTTATTTGATTAACGAGGTCACATCATTAGTTGAATGATCTGATTGACATGACCCATTCCATTAGCTTAGCACCCGATCGTTTGGTATGTTGCTATTGCTTTCTTCATGACTTATACATGTTCCTATAACTATGAGATTATGCAACTCCCGTTTGCCAGAGGAACACTTTGGGTGCTACCAAACATCACAACGTAACTGGGTGATTATAAAGGAGCATTACAGGTCTCTCCAAAGGTAGATGTTGGGTTGGCGTATTTCGAGATTAGGATTTGTCACTCCGATTGTCGGAGAGGTATCTCTGGGCCCTCTCGGTAATGCACATCACATAAGCCTTGCAAGCATTACAACTAATATGTTAGTTGTGATATGATGTATTACGGAACGAGTAAAGAGACTTGCCGGTAACGAGATTGAACTAGGTATTGGATACCGACGATCGAATCTCGGGCAAGTAACATACCGATGACAAAGGGAACAACGTATGTTGTTATGCGGTCTGACCGATAAAGATCTTCGTAGAATATGTAGGAGCCAATATGGGCATCCAGGTCCCGCTATTGGTTATTGACCGGAGACGTGTCTCGGTCATGTCTACATTGTTCTCGAACCCGTAGGGTCCGCACGCTTAAGGTTACGATGACAGTTATATTAGGAGTTTATGAATTTTGATGTACCGAAGGTTGTTCGGAGTCCCGGATGTGATCACGGACATGACGAGGAGTCTCGAAATGGTCGAGACGTAAAGATTGATATATTGAAGCCTATGTTTGGATATCGGAAGTGTTCCGGGTGAAATCGGGATTTTACCGGAGTACCGGGAAGGTTACCGGAACCCCCCGGGAGCTAAATGGGCCATGATGGGCCTTAGTGGAAAAGAGAAGAGGCAGCCCTACATGGGCTGTGCGCCTCCCCCTTCCCCTAGTCCTATTAGGACTAGGAGAGGTGGCCGGCCCCCTCTCTCTCTTTTCCCCCTCCGCGAATCCTATTCCAACTAGGATTGGGGGGGGGAATCCTACTCCCAGAGGGAGTAGGACTCTCCTGGCGCACCCCTTGTGGCCAGCTTGCCTCCCCCCCTTTGGTCCTTTATATACTGAGGTAGAGGCACCCTAGAACACACAAGTTGATCCACGTGATCTATTCCTTAGCCGTGTGCGGTGCCCCCAGCCACCATATTCCTCGATAATACTGTAGCGGAGTTTAGGCGAAGCCCTGCTGCTGTAGTGCATCAAGATCGTCACCACGCCGTCGTGCTAACGGAACTCTTCCCCGACACTTTGCTGGATCAGAGTCCGGGGATCGTCATCGAGCTGAACATGTGCTCGAACTCGGAGGTGCCGTAGTTTCGGTACTTGATCGGTTGGATCGTGAAGACGTACGACTACTTCCTCTACGTCGTGTCAGCGCTTCCGCAGTCGGTCTGCGTTGGGTACGTAGACAACACTCTCCCCTCTCGTTGCTATGCATCACATGATCTTGCGTGTGCGTAGGAAAATTTTTGAAATTACTACGAAACCCAACACCTGGCGCCTCCCTCTCCCCTCGTAACATCTCTCCCTCTCGTTGGAGCTTGGCGAAGCCCTGCCGAGATCACCGCTGCTTCCACCACCACGCCGTCGTGCTGCTGGATCTCATCAACCTCTCCTTCCCCTTGCTGGATCAAGAAGGAGGAGACGTCTTCCCCAACCGTACGTGTGTTGAACGCGGAGGTGCCGTCCGTTCGGCGCTAGGATCTTTGGTGATTTGGATCACGACGAGTACGACTCCCTCAACCCCGTTCTCTTGAACGCTTCCGCTCGCGATCTACAAGGGTATGTAGATGCACTCCTCTCCCTCGTTGTTAGATGACTCCATAGATTGATCTTGGTGATGCGTAGAAAATTTTAAAATTCTGCTTCATTCCCCAACACATGGGTCATGCGTCTTATCAAGCGTCACCCTGCCTTCAACTATCAGCCGTCTGCGCGCAATCATCTTATATTCTTGCCAGAGGTTGATCTGTTAGTTGAAGCTATTTACCTAGAGCCTGCTAAGGATCCCATTTATCTTCACAATGTTGATCACCAAAGCTTCACCCAGCCTATTGAAGGAGTTCCAGCAGTTTCTCGTTTTTATCCCCTTGCTGGCAACACACATGCCCCTCGCGCTCAAACTGACGCCACTGGTACCACCATTGCGCAAAGGCCTCGAAGGCAATCTCGTGTCCTAAATGACCGAGATCTTCTCATCGCGCTACACCAAAAATAGGACAAACATCACGACTGGCTTAAGCGTCAGATGCAAAGCCTCTTGGTGGATGTCAACCGCATTCGCAATCTTGCCACCAAAAATGCCTTTGTCACTCATGAAACCTGTCGGAGGTCGTGGAAGAGTTTGACATTACTTAGTGCTGAAGCTGATCTGCAAGACGATGGCTTCACTGAATGGTTCAAGTTTGACTCAACTCCTCCCAGGAATGCTCACTTGCGTCGGACTCCCTCACTTGAAGACTCTAACTATTCGTCCTCAGCTGTGACAGTGAATGCCAGAGACATCGATGACCAAGATGATGCAACTTCACCTCCTCCAACTTCAGCACGTGTCGACACTGCACCAAGTTCTTCTGCACCACCGGACCTCACGACGACCCTGCTGCCTCGCCTGCACCTCATGGGAACGAGTAGGCGCTCTATGTCTTCAAACCTTTTTGGTCCTTACTGACAAAAGGGGGAGAAGCATATGAGTTGATAGTCTTCAAGTGGGTCCATATGGGTGCTTGCTTTACCCTTTTCTACTTTTGCTAAGTGTTTACAACTCTTGCTTTTCGATACATTTGGTTCTTTGAGTTGTAACACTTAAACTTGATGGTCGTCTGCTACTTATTTGCTATTCTGTGATGCGATGATAAATTCCGCACGTGCGATGATAAATTCCGCACTTAGGTCATTTTGCAGACGTCCATTTTCCATTATGCATGTCATTATCTTCATTACATCATATCATGCATGATGAATTGTCATCATAGGTTGAAGAGGACCTCCACAAGTACAACCTGCCATGTGCATTTGCATTCCAAGAGCAAAGTACTTATATGCACATCTTCAGGGGGAGCCTTTACAACTTATGAAGACAATACCCTATCCTTTACAATTTCACATATTTTATTCCCCGTTGAAAACTTCAACCAGTTTGTCATCAATCACCAAAAGGGGGAGATTGTAAGTGCATCTAGTGCCACCCCTAGTTGTTTTTGGAGTATTGACGACAAACCTGGTTGAGGGACTAATGTGTTTGTGAGAATTGCAGGATAACACAGGTAGAAGTCCCTCATTGATTTGGTTTTCCTACCAGAGATGACCCCTAAAAATGTATGAAGACATTGAAGTCAAAGGTGGTATGTGAAGACATTCACATTGAAGACTATGACAAGAGAAGACATCGCGTGAAGACTATGGAGCGCGAAGACTTAGTTGTTTCGTCGTTCTTTTTTGTTCTTTGTTGAGTCATAGGAACCACCATACTGTTAAGTGGGGTCCAAGAGAACCAGTCAGATTTACTGAAGTGATGCTTAACCAAAACCCTATGTCTTCAAGTGAAGACTATGAGAGCAAATCTTATCCAGAGTTGGATAAGTCAGCTTTGCTTGTAGCCCAAGTAAAGTTGTCGTGTGTGCTTGAAATCTGACCGTTGGAACACGTGTCAGTTCCTTAGTGACCCAGGGTCATTTCGAACAAATCAGGTCGGGTTGCCTAGTGGCTATAAATAGCCCACCCCCTATAACCATAAATGGCTGGCTGCTCAGAGTTAGTGTACGGCTTTTGTCGTTTGAGAGCAACCCACCTCGAAGCCTTTGACAGAGAATTCCTTGCGAGGAAAAAGCCCTAAACACCCAGAGCCAAAGAGTGTTAGGCATCACTTAAGTCTTCTTGTCTGTGTGATCTGAAGACTTATTACACTTGAGGACTGTGAATCCTCCAGCCGGTTAGGCGTCGCGTTCTGAGCATCCAAGAGTCATTGTGGATCGCCGGTGAACGAAGTCTGTGAAGGTTTGGAAGTCTGCCTTGAAGACTTACCAGAGTGATTGGGCGAGGACTGGGTGTCCTTAGCTCAAGGGGAATAAGGTGAAGACACGGTCTTCTGAGTTGAATCTCAGCCTCCATAACCAGACGTACAGTTGTCACAGCAACTGGAACTGGTCCAACAAATCATTGTCTTCAACGAGTCGCTGGTTTTATCCTTCCCATCCCTTTATTTACTGTTGGCCCTGGTGAAGTCATTGTATGATTGCATTATCTTTTGTCTTCACTGAGTGACTGCTTGTTCTGATTGGCTTCATACTATCTTCCATCCTGATCTATACTGCCTACCTGCTATTAGTCTTCGTGCTTTCATTTCATTGAATACTTGACTATGGCTTGCTTAGTGTAGTCTACCTTCCGCTGCATGGTAATAGGTTTATTTCTATCGTTTGTCTTCGAAACTTCCATGTTTTGAAGACTTTCATAAAAATCGCCTATTCACCCCCCTCTAGTCGATCACTAGCACTTTCAAAGCTGCTTACATATTGAGCATCAAAATCTATAGAGATAGATCAAGATGCTTGATAAATTTTTCAATGAGTACATACCTTGACAAGTTTTTGAAGTAGTTCA
This sequence comes from Triticum urartu, assembly GCF_003073215.2. NCBI lineage: Eukaryota > Viridiplantae > Streptophyta > Magnoliopsida > Poales > Poaceae > Triticum > Triticum urartu. The sequence goes on along the minus strand of NC_053027.1, from coordinate 551,819,612 downwards.
AAATGAAGCGGTCAAAGAAAGAGTTATTTCCTGTGTTGCTAGGTGTGAAGTTGACTAAAGACTCAAAACCTGACCACGGTAGAAAATAGAAAGAGAATGAAAAGTCATTCCCTATGCCTCGGTCATAGGTTCTATAAAGTATGCTATGTTGTGTACCAGAGCTATTGTGTACCTCACCATGAGTTTAGTAAGAGGGTACAATAGTGATCCAAGAGTGGATCACTGGACAACGGTCAAAATTATCCTTAGTGGAATAAGGAAATGTTTCTCCGTTATGGAGGTGACAAAGAGTTCGTCGTAAAGAGTTACGTCGATGCAAGCTTTGACACCGATCTGGATGACTCTAAGTCTCAATCTAGATACATGTTGAAAGTGGGAGAAATTAGCTAGAGTAGCTCCGTGCAGAGTATTGTAGACATAGAAAATTGCAAAATACATACGGATCTGAATGTTGTAGACCTGTAGATTAAAATTTCTCTCACAGGCAAAACATGATCATACCTTATTACTCTTGGGTGTTAATCACATAGTGATGTGAACTAGATTATTGACTCTAGTAAACCTTTTGAGTGTTGGTCACATGGCGATGTGAACTATGGATGTTAATCACATAAAGATGTGAACTATTAGTGTTAAATCACATGACAATGTGAACTAGATTATTGACTCTAGTGCAAGTGGGAGACTGAAGGAAATATGCCCTAGAGGCAATAATAAAGTTATTATTTTATATCCTTATATCATGATAAATGTTTATTATTCATGCTAGAATTGTATTAACCAGAAACTTGATACATGTGTGAATACATAGACAAAACAAAGTGTCCCTAGTATGCCTCTAGTAGACTAGCTCGTTAATCAAAGATGGTTAAGTTTCCTGACCATAGACATGTGTTGTCATTTGATTAACGAGATCACATCATTAGAGAATGATGTGATGGACAAGACCCATCCGTTCGCTTAGCATATTGATTGTTCATGACTTACACATGTTCCTATGACTATGAGATTATGCAACTCCCAAATACCGGAGGAACACTTAGTGTGCTATCAAACGTCACAACATAACTGAGTGATTATAAAGATGCTCTACAGGTGTCTCCGATGGTGTTTGTTGAGTTGGCATAGATCCAGATTAGGATTTGTCACTCCGAGTTTCGGAGAGGTATCTCTGGGCCCTCTCGGTAATGCTCATCACTATTAGCCTTGCAAGTAATGTGACTAATGAGTTAGTCACGAGATGATGCATTATGGAACGAGTAAAGAGACTTGTCGGTAATGAGATTGAACTAGGTATGATGATACCGACGATCGAATCTCGGGCTAGTAACATACCGATGACAAAGGGAACAACGTATGTTGTTATGCGGTTTGACCGATAAAGATCTTTGTAGAGCATGTAGGAGCCAATATGAGCATCCAGGTTCCGCTATTGGTTATTGACCGGAGAGGTGTCTCGGTCGTGTCTACATAGTTCTCGAACCCGTAGGGTCCGCACGCGTAACGTTCGATGACGATTTGTATTATGAGTTATGTGATTTGATGTATCGAAGTTTGTTCGGAGTCCCGGATGAGATCACGGACATGACGAGGAGTCTCGAAATGGTCGAGAGGTAAATATTCATATATTGGAAGGTTGCATTTGGACATCGGAATGGTTCCGAGTGGTCCGGGCATTTTTCCGGAGTAGTGGGCGGTTACCGGAAACCCCCGGGAGAAGTTATGGGCCTTATGGGCCATAAGAGGGAAGCACACCAGCCCACAAGGGGCTGGTGCACCCCCCCCCCTTGGGCAGGAGGCCGATTAGGACTATGAGAAGCCCCCCCCCCCCCTTTCCTACTCCGTGTGGGAGGTGGAATCCTACTAGGAGTCCTATTAGGACCTTGGCGCGCCCCCCTAGGGCCGGCCGCTTCTCCCTCTCCCTGCTTTATATACGGAGGCAGGGGCACCCCTACAACACACAAGTTATTCTTTTAGCCGTGTGCGGTGCCCCCCTCCACAGTTTTACACCTCGGTCATATTATCGTAGTGCTTAGGCGAAGCCCTGCGCCGGTAACTTCATCATCACCGTCACCACACCATCGTGCTGAAGAAACTCTCCCTCGGCCTCAGCTGGATCAAGAGTTCGAGGGACGTCACTGAGCTGGACGTGTGTAGATCGCGGATGTGCCGTGCGTTCGGTACTTGGGTCGGTTGGATCGTGAAGACGTTCGACTACATCAACTGCGTTACTAAACGCTTCCGCTTTCGGTCTATGAGGGTACGTGGACACACTCTCCCCGCTCATTGTTATGCTTCTCCTAGATAGATCTTGCATGATCGTAGGAAAATTTTGAAATACTATGTTCCCCAACTAACCATCATAGGCGTCCCTGGATGGAAGAAGTAAATGTCACATGATGACCTCATGGGAGGAGAGTACATAACATTTTCCTTGAAAGAAACTGTGAACGGGTTAAGGACACTATATTTCTCCAGCCAAGATGATGAGGTTGACGAAGATGATGAGGATGACCAGGATCAAGCGATAGCCTTGGATGACCTTGATGATGGGGACAACCAAGATGATGAGGACGGCGAGGAAGTTCAGGACAGCCAGGATGATGACGACAGGCAGAATGATGAGGATGAGCAATATGATCAGGATATCAAATATGATTACAATTATGGTCCCTTTTAATTCTGTAATTTTCTCTCAAAGAATGAAGAAGCTTACTCAAGATGAGACCATGATTCATTGCGATGCTACCGTCTAGTGTGGCCTTCTTAGGGGAGCCCTTTGTGCATCGTTTAACTAAGACCAACGTCGTCAAAAATATCAATGTGAAATGTTTTGTATTATTTCATATATTTTTCAGTTCATAACCATATATGGTGAGATGTCTAACATTGCGTGCTCTCTAGTTGCTCTTAATGATGGGGAAGTTCAGAAATTACATATGAAGATGTTTGACAGAGTGGACATCCCCATCATCGGCAAAGCTGGAGTACGCCATGGACCAACAGGGCATGTCACCACGGTTCAATACAAGACGGAACCAGACGGGCGCATATCCTTCTATGAGGCCGACTGGCGGGAGTTCATGACCGGAAAGAGATAACTAAGGGTCGACACACCAGTGATAATCACCATAAGGGATAGCAACCGCAACAACTTGTAGATGATGGTTGTCATTGACCATGTTTAGAAATAAGGTCCAAGTCATGAATATATTAGCCGATGAATTGTAATTAGTATGTTAAGATGGATGTGATACATTGATGTTTGTTTGTTGAGTGGAACAAATTTGAAGTGTTACTTAATTAGTTTGTCGTTTGTTTCCAAAATGGATTGAGTGTAGTTTAGTTATATTGAGAATCACATGACCATGTTAATTAACCTTTTGGTGGGCGCTACAGATGAGTGGCAACATGCAATGCCAACAAATGAGGTTCTCTCTTGAGCCTCGCCCGCCAATGGTGGGCGCTACAGCACAACCGCTAGGGCGCCATTGGCGCGCAAAAACCGACACCTGTAGCAGGTAGTAAAGAATGCCCGTCACTCAAACTTATCTACCAGTGGCGGATGAGTGCCCACCATGATGCCATGTCAGCAGTGGTTTGAGGTCAGTGGTGGGCGCCCCTGATAGCCTTGCCTGTTACTGCTGGGCTTTTTCGCTAGCCACTGTTAGTCATTCCGCCAGTAGTGACTCCTTCGATGGCACGGTTGTTTCATCACACACACGCGCGCGCACACACACACACCTCAAACAAACGTGGATCCAATCGCATCCGCCTCACTACTAGGAAAAGGCATGCTAGTGGCGCACTGGATTTGCCTTCTAATGGCGCACTACCGGTGCGCCACTAGCATCACGCCATTAGAATTAAATTCTAATGGCGCACCACCGGTGCGCCATTAGTATCTGGTGTTCTAATGGCGCACCACGTAGTGCGCCATTAGTATAGCCTGTAGTGCGCCATTAGAATGCCTCCCAGGGGGCCATATGTACCCATGTGCTTTGGCATTCTAATGGCGCACCAGCAGTTAATGCGCCATTGGTGTGATGATCACAGTGCGCCATTAGTGTCTTGTGTGGTGCGCCATTAGTATGAATAATAGGTTTTATTTTTTTTTGCTTTTCTGATTTTTGCACAGGTTACAAAATATATTATTGGACAGAATATAGACAGCAGCACACAGCAACATCAGATTCATCGAATACAATAGAATATTAGTCTCCGAATACAATTCATCATATTAGTCTCCGAATTCAAAAGACCGAACAAAGATAAAACATTACAAGTCTCAAGACCACGAGTATCGAGTTTGCCTTCACATTACAAGTCGATATCGATCATCTAAACTACCATCACATAGAAGAGAGTTGTGGTCATCACGATGAGCATCATCGCGATCAAACTGGTCTTCATCTTGTTCGTCCAACGCTCCCTCCTCTCTCCCTCTAGATAGCGGGTGTATCTACATTCGGCCTCCGCCCTAGTGGTGTACCATTTGTAACTGTTACCGCTGAAATGGTGAACCTGTCTCTGACACTCCTCCCAGTCGTCGTAGACTCCGGGAACCTTACCCTTGTACACGACATACGACGGCATCTCTATGCACAAGCCAAACAACAGACAATACATAAGCAATATGTAAGTATGCAACAAAAGGATCGGAAGAGAAAAGCAAGACATTAATAGCACGATTCATGGTCCTACTAATAAATAGCATCGATTACATCTAAGTTGAACGACTGTCCAAACCAAAGAGATATACTAATTCATTAAAGTATAATTACAACATGAGCCAATCAATGTTTCAAAACTACACATCACTACTTTTGACTCGACTCATCGGACAGGAACGTGGATGAAGCCGCCGTCTGTCGTGATGGTCATGAAATCGCGCTCATTGTCACCCTGCATTTGTAGCATTTCATCTATCTCACTGTTGGACGGTTGATATCTGAGGAAGAACTGCCCCGAGGTATGAAGGACATCTTGATGGATGATGTCCGCAAACTCCGACTGGATGCGAAAGAATTCTTGTCTGAGGTCCGCGTCCTGGACTGCCGACAAGCTCGCGGCCCAATCTTTGAGATTATCTGGTAGCAGAAGTTGATGATGGTCCCTTACGATCGCCCGCATGTGATGGAGGGCGTAGTAGGCATCCTTCTGACCGCCAGGCGGCTGCTTGACGCAGCAGAACTTCGTATTGTGTGAGAACATGTGCTTGCCGTACTTACGAACTGCCCTGGTGAAGGTGCCTCCAGATTTGGTGTAGGCGGGGAGAACATCATCAAGAACTTTCTTGACATTTGTGTAGTCTATCTTGGAGTTATGGTTCGGGTCTAAATACGTGGCCATGGAATATTTCGGGCTTAAGAGGATGAGTGTGCAATGTGTGTCACTGCACAGAACACGGAATGTTAGAAAAAAAAGAACGATCGAAATCTAAGAAATCATATGTTATGGGGCGGTTAAGGGATGACTTACTCGGGAAAGTAAGCCACAAGGAAGTTATCCTTATCTGGGTTTGCCAGAATGATGCCTTCGAGGTGTGAACTCGCAACTTGGCGGTCCCCAGCGCTGCTCAAGTGCTTGGCACGCATGTAGAAGGGGTCGACTATCACGATGTCCGGGCTCTTGTCTCTAATGATCCGCATCTCCATACTCAGCGAAAACAGCTGAACAAAGGTGTAGTGCAGCGGATGAAGGTTAAACGCGCTCGGTCACATGAGATAGAATAAGGAAATATGTAACCCCTCCATGGAGTAGTTGCTCCACCTTCCTCCATCTCAGCCGAAACGCGCTCGGTCACATGAGATAGAACCAGGTTGGTGCAGTGCCTCCATTATGCTCACATGGTAAAACTGATAAGTACCATCAAGCCTTGGAGCCTATGTCCTTCACCTCGGCATTCATTAACACGCCTATGACATAATGTGATGGTCCCACCCATCTATCAGTTATAAACCATGACGTGTATTCGGTGTTGTATTTTCTACTTTGGCTCTCTCTGGAAGAGAGGATGGCACATATCCCGTGATACAGTGAATGCAAAGATAATCTAGACTGTTTGTCGCCACTTTCGGTTCGCCCGCTCTCACATTGTGCCAAAGTTATTACTAAAGTGGCTTTTTGGGTCCTTGGAGACCCTTCCGGTATTAAATAGAAGTTCTTTTCTATAAGACCCACCCACATCCATCAAACACCCATCACTTTCTCTTTGTCCCTTCCTTCGACATTCTTTGTTTTCCTGTCCCACCAAGTTATGAGCGAGAAGGCATGAGAGAAGAGTCCCCTCTTGTGCTGCTTGGAGAACTGAGCACCGTCTAGGAGGAGGAGGAGGTAGAGAAGCACACAGGTCATCTAGCGGCGGCTGCAGGTGAGCTAATCCAGTGAGATCGTGATTATTGTCTATCTTCTCCATGTGACTGGTCTCACTGACCAGCTCACCGTGTCTAACAACTCTACAGCTTCGGCGTAGGCAACATGTTCGACATAATGTCTGAGAGGCTTAATGATGAGGAAACCATGGAAACGACTCTCACCAGTGGAGAGGACCGCCTCGAGGCCCTCCCAAATGATCTTCTCAGCTATCTTATGTCGTTCCTGCCTTCCCGCGACTCTGTGTGGACATGCGTTCTCGGTAAGCGTTGGAGCACACTCTGGAAGTCTGTGCCCGCCCTACGAATCGATGACCCCGATAGCTACGATGTCGTTAGTGGCTCCAACACATTTGTGAACAAGTTTCTTCGCCTTCGCGACCCAACTCCTCTAAATGTATGTGACATCAGTTCGGATTGTGTGGAGACTGCGGCTGATTACCCCGAATGGGACGACGAGGCATTCCAACAAATGAAGTTGTGGCTCTGGTATGCTCTATCGTGTCAAGTTCAAGTGCTTAAAATTTGTTTTCCCTGGCGGGTAATCGACACTACTCTCATCTCATAGCACCTGAAGAGGTTACATCTCGATGGCATGCACTTTGAGGGATGCTCCCTCGATTTTTCGAGTTGTAAGGTGCTAGAGGTGTTAGAGATGATAAGTTGTGACATCTATGCGAATATCCTGTCCCAAACATTACGACATCTTAAAATTAATGGTGGGGGTTTTTGTATTGATGACCGCATTCGTATTTCCACCCCAAATCTCATTGGCTTCAGACTAGCTCCACTTTGGGGTTGGGCTCCTTTGCTTGATAGCATGCCATCACTTGTAACAACATCTGTAAAGCTTGGAGAAGGGTGTGAGGAGGAACTGTGTTACTGTGGTAATCCATCATGTGAGGGATGTGATGCTCAACCTGGTGGAACCAACTATCCCGTGGCTCTGGAAAGTTTGTCGGGTGCTACAAATTTGAAGTTGAAAATATATGATCCGACACGGGTATGCTCCCTTTTCGCCACCTCCTATTGTCGTTTGACATCCGCTAGATTCCATGTATGTCTGCATGAAGATATTTGTCAATAGAATCTTATCAAGCATGTTCCTTACATGTGTTGCATGTTTTCCAGAATTCACATGCTTGAATCTTGATGTTTCTTGAACACATTTGTTACTATGCATACCGCTACTGGATAATTTAGTCATGTGTACTATTCATATATGTAGGATTGAGATTATAGTACAGCTTGGGTTACAAATCGTGGTATATGCTAACTATTAATTGCTATACAAAAAGAGAGCCATCAGAAAGTTTTCAAAGCATGTACTTCCGTATCTAAAAAAGGAGCTTGTACTTCTGAATTCAGATCTTGAATTGTGGTTTAACCTTCTTCCTTTTATCTCCAGTTATCTATTTTCAGAATGGATTTGAAATGGCGCCCTGTGTTTAGTAAGTTAAAAACATTGTTGCTCAATGAATGGTGTGTCGGTGATGATTTTACTGGATTGATTTACTTTCTCCAGCACTCACCAATTCTAGAGATACTTACGCTTCAGCTTGATCTTGAAAGTTCTGAGGTATATATATTCTCGAAGTAAGATAGCTTGTCTTTGAAGTTACCATTTACCTTTTGTTGACTTAAGCAAAATATTTTGTTTGCTACAGGATTATCATTTGAGCAAAACTGATGAAAGTTGTAACTTAAAGGAACAGTCGTTGCTATCACCACATCTCAAGGTAGTCAAAATTATATGTTGTGCGCCGGAAGATGTGATAGTTCGACGTATTTTAAAGATTCTATGTGCCCATGGAGTGCCTTACGAGAAAATTGAGGTTGAAGTTCGCATGTAAGTTGCCATCATCATTCTTCATCATTATTATCTTTCAGTCGCCAACCAATACATTAACATACTTGGATAAAAAAATCTTAGCCCCAAGCAGAGTAGGACGATATACCCACACCAATTTTTACGTCCTTGTAGCCCACCATGACACCGTACTATACTTGGGAACCACAATGTTGCACGTTTAATGGTGGCATTGATGCTTCTTGTCATCACCATAGGTGTGGATGGAACCCAACGGTAACATTGGCTAAACAACTAGAGCTGCAACATGTGCTTGGTAGCTACATGCAGCAGAATGCCCATGTTAGCAACGCACAAGAGTAGGGAGCTTAATTATCAGTTAGCGCAGCAACAGAAAGCATTAATTTCCTCAACTGAATGCTTGATTAGGTAATGTAGGTAGTACCGAAGGCAGAAATCTGAAGTGTACATTATTTTATTCGAATGGGACAGTTTGACACCCTGCTCTATAGCTGTTTCGTGTAACTGCTACCCAAAATGCTTCCTACCAAATTTAAGTTAAAACTTCTGCTTAGTTTCATGTTCCATTACTGTCCCATTACCAGAAGTTCTCAGAATAAGCCCTGATGGCTAGCTAGACTAAAACCGAAGAGTTCGTATGAATTCAAGCATTCTGATAGCTAGATCAACCAACAAAATTTCTCATAATATTCCCTGCATTCCTTCCGGTACGAGACTTCATGTGCTCATTGTGTCCTTTGTTGTTTATGCAGGGTTCAATTTCGATCTATATATAATCAGATCATCCCCGTTATTCAAACTTGAGGCCCTCGGATCTAGTGCCATGAAGTTGTTGTGTTTCGTCTACTAGTGTCCTATTCATATGAAGTTATGAACTCTTATGTGTTTTGTTGCATTTCGTCTACTAGTGTCCTATTCATAAGAACTCTTGTGTATTTCTGTGTAGCTTGTTGCTTAGATGTTGTCATAAATTATAACATGTCGAGGTTTGAAGTGTCATGGTAGTCCTAGTGCACTTTTGCTCATCTCATGAACTTAGTGCCAGGCCTGAACCGGTTCTGTAATTGTGGTAAGATGTTTCATGCACCTGTCTAGTGTTGTTCTGGATTGTGGTAAGATTATATGCAACATGTGATTGTCTGCTTCTTTCTAAACATGCCATGTTCATTGAGTGTGTTCGTGCTCGAGAATACAAGTTACGATTTCCAGTCGAGGTGGATCTTGGGCTCGAGAAGTACGGGGGTCTTTTCCAGCCGATGTTCCCCAACGTCATTGTCACCGCCTCTAGCTTCGCATTCTTGAGGTCCATGAAAGGAGCCTTCTGCAAATGTGCTTTTCATCTTGTGGTAGCGCTCCATTTGCTCCGCGTGTCCGCTCCGGGCGACTCGGGGGCAAAACCCTAGCCGCCCGCCGGTTTCCCCCCGCCTCCCCTCCTCCTCCCCCGCCGCCGCCGGCAGCCGCCCGCGCGGCGGTAGGCGGCGGCGGGGTTTCCCCGCGCACCCGCCTCGATGTTGGAGGCGCCCCCATCCCGCATCAGACGCCGCCGCCCGCCTCCCCAGCTCCTGGTGGCCGCGGACGCAGGCCCTCTGTGGCGGCCGTCGGTCGTTGGAGCTGTCGCTAGCCCTCCTCCCGATCCGATGTGGGGGTCTCCTGGGAAGGTCCGACTGCCAGATCAGGCCGGCTCGGCCCTGGATCAGGGCCAGCTCCTCTCTGGCGGCTGGTGGGCCGGGGATCGCCGGATCCGCCCGGATCTGGCTGGCGCGGCCCTGCCTCGTCGCCCGGTTTGGGTGCTCGCGGTGTGGTCTCCCTGGTGGCGGCGGTGTGGGTCGTTCTCCGTGTTTTGATGGGATGTGCGTGGTGGGTGGATGTCGGGGCGGCGGCCTCGGGCGGTGTGGACGGCGTGGCCTCTCGACGGACGACAGACGACGGCCGTGGGAGCTGGTGGTCCGCGACTTCGGCTGTGCGGGTGGCGAGGTCTCGATGGACGTCCACTACGGTGGGTCGGGGTGCCCCGTCACCCGGCGTGCCTGCTTCGATTAAGTCCAACGCCTTCTCCGGCTGCGTGCGCTCCCCTGGCCAGGTCTTTGGCCGGGTGGATGGAACGGGGCGGGATCGGGGGAAACCCTTGGCCGTCGGTGGAGGCCACGACAATGGCGGTGCCTTGTGGGCGTCGGTTCCCTTCTTGGAGGCCTTGTCGAGGTCCTATCCCGTTTCTCACTGTGCTCTTCATTTGGGCGAAAGCTCTAGTTCCCCTTGCGGGCGACGGCGTCGTACCTTCGTCGCGTTCCTTCTTGAAGGCGTCGCCTGGGGTTCCCGGAAGCATGGTGGGCGCTTTGTGGTGCGTGTGAGGTGTTTGGCGGTGGCAATGTGTGCGGCGTTTTATCTATTCTACCGTTGATCTTCATCTTGTGGTAGCGCTCCATTTGCTTGGCGATGTTCTAGCGTAGGTGGTGGTCGTCATTTGGCGTCATGGTGGCGTTGATGGCGGAGGAGCCTGCCAAGGTTGGCACCTCAATCTGCTTGGAGATGCACCAGTGGAAGATGGTGGAGACGACACATGTGAGTGTGTCAGACCGGTTTATGCCCCAGACCCGGTATGTGGCTAGGCTGGGGATTCCGGTTTTTGATGTTAGGATTAGGTGAGTGGTCTGGGTAGTGGCCCAGCTACCACCCCTTCACATATGGATAGGAGTAGCGGCATATGTTGCCTAGATGGTGGATTCAGGCTTATTATTGTAACACTTTGTAAGGTTCTCGAGAATAATCAATAAAGTGGCCGTATGCATCTCCCAGATGCAGAGGCCGGGGGTCATCCTCCTTTTCTTAAAAAAAAGAATTCTTTATTTGACCCTGAATAAAAAATGTGGTTTCCTATTTGGCCCTGGAAAAAAATCCTCCCTATTTGACACATGGTCGAAGTTTTGTTCCTAATATGAAATTCCATCAATTTTGGTTACTAATGGTATTAGCTCAGACAAGAAAAATACAATTTTCCCCTGGTATAATATCTATGACCTAGGCATGTCAATGGCGCAACAAATGACGCCGCAAGGCCCGTTTAGTTAGATTTACTTAACTCGATAGTTCATTTTCCCACAAAAAGAGCTTTATTGAACTATTAGGCTAGTCATAGTGGGAGTAACTTAGCTAGTAACATAGCGCACTTCGAGAAAATTTTGCTTATGTGACAAGTAATTAATGAGAGATGATAACATAATATGTTACTGTAACATAACGCTTTTCAAAACAAGATGAGTCTATGAGCTAATAAATAAAGCCATCTATGATACTACTAGTATGTTACTTTGCATTATGAAGGTAATAATTTAGACTAGTGTCATATGCATGACACTAGTCTAAGTTACTCACCACTATGACCAGCCTTAGACGACCCGGTTTACATCCCCACTATGACCAAACAAGGAATAAACTCGTAGGAGTTCATGAATGGATCTTCGTGAGCATATTAGCATCAACTGTCGTAGTCGCACTCAGATTGTAAGTTATGAATGGATAATACTGGACTTGGATATTTGTCTAGTAGCCTCTACCGGACCATTACAATCTGGCCATGCATGGCCTGACATTGTAATTCATGAACTCGCCGCGAGTCCACCCTCAAATCCTGCGAGATTCAGACACCCATCCGCCTCGTCATCCCCGACGAAGTCGCCAACCACGCACGTGTCCAAGGACACCAAGACAGTCACTTAGTTCACCTCATCCTAGGTTGCCTTGTTTGATATAACGATGGTGATCTCTTGTATTTAGCATTGGATTGTATTCTGACCATGTAAGGATTGTGGTCATTTAGGTCTGAAGAAATATTCATGTTGCTGCTTGAATGTTTGGTGTATGACTGAATTTCACTTCATATTCTTTGCTTTAAACATGTTCATTTGATCTCTTCTTGGTCTTGAAACTGGTTCTGCACGTCTTTGCTTCTGTAAAGTCAGAAACTTCCCGTCTTTGTTCCGATCCTTGTCAGTCTCAGTCTGTAGGTACATATTTAAAAAAAAGTTAGATGTGTCCGCAGATACAGCCACTGAATTTACATCTCAAATTTGATATCTGCAGATACATAACGGCAGGGGTTGTTATGATACTGGCTGCTGATCTTTGGCACGATTGAACAAAAACATCTTGGTACCAAACTTATCGTACACTTTCATGTTTTGTGCAGATCTCAGTTTCCAGAAGGATCCTCCTGACGCACGAGGCCCTGGAGCTTCCACCATTAATGGCTACAAAGATGTGTCCTCGGTCGTCATGTAGGTGTTAAGCCTTTTGTTAGTCTGTAATGGTGGCCCTGTGTTGGCCATTATCGCTAGATTTAGTTTCTTGCATTTCATCCTGTTCTGATTGCGTTGGTTGATGAGTGCAACTCACGAAAACAGTTTCCAATTGGTCGAAGTCTTAAAATGCGTCATGATTGGTCAGAACATTGCCGTCTTTCCATTATTGGAAAATAGAAATTGGGTGAGGACATGGCTATGTACAATGGAAATTGAGTCTATGTGCCCTGTTTGACTGCCAGAGTATGCCACCCTTTTTGAATCTGTAAGTATTAAGTTTGTGTGGCGACACGGGAGGCGATAAGATCCGGTTTTCCAGGGCCCTCCTCTATGTGCGCCTGCCCCTCGCCGCTGCCGCCGGCCAGCTCCGTCGGGCTTGCCCGCGCGGCTAGCGGCGGCGGCGGGGATCCGTTCCTGAGGCGTGATGGGTGGCGTATGGCTCTGCACGGCCGGCAACTTGAAGCAGCGGAGGTGGTTTTTGCGACGGCGACGTTGATCTGGTAGATGGCTGGCTTGCTGCAACGTGTACGTGACCCTCCCCCTCCCTAGCGCCGTCGGCATCACAGGCTGCAAGCGCTGCAACGCGGAGGAAAGGGAGTTGCCACAGCCACACATCCCGACCTCGAGAGTCGGCTCCCTGGGGCCGGCGCTGCTCCTGGGCGCCTCTTTGGTGCAGGGGCATATGGGATGTGGCGGTATACATGCAGCGGGTTGTCGTTGATGTTGCCCGCGCAGCCGGGATGATGGCGTGGCGCCATGGATCTGGCCATGACGACTTTGACGGCGATGACGACGAAGCTTGTGGCGGCGCATGGTGGTGTCGTCTAATAATGATAAGCCATTGACTGCCACTCGGAGACGGTGCATGGCGTCCGGAGCGTCCCCTTGGGATTTCGGTGGTGCCGGTGACCTTTCTTCCTCGTCAATGGTTCATGCTGCTCATATGTCGTCAAGTTTGTGCGTGTTTGCAACAACTGGGATCATGGCAAGTGGAGGAGATAGCATATGGATTCAATTGGGTGGTGCTTTTTGAGTACCCGGTCTTGAGCTCCGGAGTGAAAACCCTAGGTCTGTCATCTTTTTGGCTATACTTGACAATGGCGGCGTTTTGAGCGTCGTTTCCCTGGTGAAGGCATTGCTTGGACTTTGCTCGGACTTGATCTTCAGGGTGAAAATCCTTGATCCGACCTTTGGGTGTTGGATCCGGCGACGGCGTCACTTGTGTATCGTTCCCTTCTTGGAGGCATCATTTTTGAAAAACCTCTCTCGTAGTATATATGCTGTCATGAGATAGTTGAAGCCAAGGGTTGTCGCTGTACATGCTAGTCGCTGTTCTTATCGCTTTGGGACTGTTTTTTCCTTTTTCTCTCTGCCTAGGCATAGCTTTGGTCTAGTATGATTTAGCTACTTGCCGGCAAGATCTTTGTGTGCGTGTGCTTTTGTTGGCTGTGTGCATCCTAACTATGCAGAGGCCGGGTGTCGCTCATTGTAATTGTATCACTCGATGCTTTATTATGAGTCAATAAAAATCACCCTTTATCGAAAAAAGTATTAAGTTTGTGTTAAATTGGATTGCACTCCGGTGTAGTTCAGAATGACTGTTGTTCCACCAAAACTAATAACCATGTAACTGATGGTGACAATACAATAGTTACCACACGATGTTTGTATCATCAATGCAAGCTCACTTGGGGTTTGATTCTCTTATCTGGTTGTTCTCATGTTGTGGAAATGCAGTTTATTTCTTCTCTCATCTTCCAGTTGGTAGATTCCATTTTATTAAGAACCTCTAACAGGTAGTGGATAGATTGCATCCATCCGTCCATCAAGGACTAAGTTGATTTCCCTTCATTGTTTTCGCTATTCTTCATAGCCTGTTGTAAGTTTGATCATCGGAGACTGATGCCGAATACCATGCATTCCACAACTGTCTGAAATCTGTAGCCCTCCTTAGTCTCAGCGGTCATATGTATAATGTCTGTTGGCCTCGCACCACCAAACTCCTCGTTGACAAAGAGATTTGGCAAGGATATTGCTGAAAAGAAACTTGCGTGTCTCCGGGTCAAAGAATTTCGGCCAGCCAGAGCCGGAAAATCGACTAAAGCTAATTATTCTTTCCCACAAAAGCGAATAATAGAAATTGCGTAAAGGTATTCACCAATATATTTCAACTAAGGACAACTTGGAACAAATTTATTGTACCTTGCCATGTTTTGTGCAGTTTTCAAATTCTAGAACCATCACGGTGACAGGGCAGCAACTTCCACCATTGGCTCCTGAGAGTGTGCATCTAAAGTTCATATATGGGCAGGCAACTAGTAGAATTGCCCGCGCAGATGGGCAAGCAATGTCTATTATGTACACTTTTTTAGGAAAATGTTGGTTAGTTTTTTTATTAATTGAAAACATCTGTAATCCATCTCCAGTTTTTCAATGTTTTAGTTGTTGTCGAGGAATTCTTTTACTCGCCTTTAATTGGATATTATTTTTGTTGGTTCATGATTTCAGAGTATTGGAATTAAAATATGGCAAGTTGGCAATAAAATTGATTGAGCTCCCAGCCTATACTTGTTATAAATCGTTGTCCAAAAATATGCATGCAATCAAAGT
Organism: Triticum urartu; assembly: GCF_003073215.2. Taxonomy (NCBI): domain Eukaryota; kingdom Viridiplantae; phylum Streptophyta; class Magnoliopsida; order Poales; family Poaceae; genus Triticum; species Triticum urartu. The sequence goes on along the minus strand of NC_053027.1, from coordinate 551,804,502 downwards.
CATCAATCGTTGATTCACATATTTAAAAAAATAAATATTTAGTCACATGAAAATAATATCTGAACTTTCATGAATAAATTTTTTATATCAATGTCATCATTTCTTAAATTTTAACTAGCATATTTACATAAAGATGAACAACCGAAGTTGTACATGGATGACTAGGTCTATGCCTACAATGGCTGCCAGCTCACCCAGGCGCCGGGGAGAAGCTGCCTCGCTCCAGAACAGTTTGCTGCACTCCACGTGAAGTGAGAAGTGAGGCTGGAAGCTGGATATGAGAAGTTTTTGAGAAGATAGCAAGTCTCCGAACAGGCCCTAAGGCATCAGAAATGTGTGCAAGAAACATTGCACACGGTTGTTTAGAAACGCTTGTGTGTGGCATATGATAGACAAAATATGTACTTGTTCACCATTTGCAATGTGGTCATTCGCATAAAAATTGATATAGATAGACCACTGTGCAAATATATCGACCCAATAGACCCATTTCAAGGATGGTATATATTTCGCAGAATGACCCACACCGCACCGCTGACCAGATCCTGCACCGCCACCACCATTTCTCTCTATATCTCTCTCAATTCCTCAGGGCGAGCTTCTTGAGGTCAGGGAGGTGGCCTCCTCGGCGAGCCACTTGAGATCCTATAACCGTGTAATCAGTAGCTTGTTGTCTCTCAATAGGCTGAAGGACTCTCTAGACGAGGGTGCCGATGGAGTGACATAGGTGAGCCTCCTTCCTCTACAGGTGGTCCATGGTGTCCAACATAACCCATTATCCTCTCCGCTCTCTACACAGGAAACTGAGGACTCCAACTCCACCGGTGGGTGTGGCCCAAACGAACACGAGCTCGCCGTGAGCAATGGTGGAGGCGAGCCGCGCTGCTTTTTTTTTTGGTTTGGCATACACGTCAGACATGGGTACTGACGGTACCTCATTACGACCACAAGTGCCCCAGCCATTGTGGTGTACGTTTTTGCATGTTTCTGATGTACCAAACTATAATGGTGGTCATGCATTTACGAAAAAATATTTATTAAAGCATCTCATCAGTTACATGCTCATAGCTACAGTACACATATGTGCCATATAAAGTTTCCTGTCCGACACTATATACAACAGACACGAGTCACTGTGCATTTATGGAAGGAAATGTTGCAGCTCATTTTTCCTGATAGTAATGATGCTTACCTTATCTGCAGAAGAAATATTATGATAATTATCTATTTGTTGGCTCATCCGAGAAATTTAGTCTTAAGATTTGCTGGTCTTGTCTCTTGAAGGTGATCATAGGGATGGGCTATGAGTGTGTGTTCATATGGGCGAGTGTTCGTGCAAGTATGTAAATGTCTGCCTTTGTACTGTGTTTCTCAAAGAAGAAAATATAATAGAGTCTCCATCCGTGATATCTTCGTAGTTGTATAAGGGTGTTTGATCAGTAATTCAAAAGGAAAATCTACATTGGGAAGTGGTATGCATATGAGGTGATCGGCTTCTCCCCTCCCTGGTGTCGCCCCTCGGTGGCGACCTGGGGGCAAAACCCTAGCGTCGTGCCCCACCTCCCCCTCCCCTTCCCCCTTCTCGCCGCTACCTGAGGGGTCGCCGGCTGGGCCGTGCGACCACCGAGGAAGGTGGCGGCGCGGCTCCTCTCCGCCCCATGGTTCGTGTAGGGCGTTGGATCTGGTGGGGCAACGGCCCTACCGGCGAGGGCGGCGCGTGCATGGAAGTAGGCGGCGGTCACCCGCACACGGAGACGCGTCCTTGGTTGCGCGGGCAACGAGGAGGCGGTGGTCGGGGGCTCGGTGCGGGAGCCGACTCTGCAGGTTCCCTGCGCCAGATCTAGAGAGGGCGGCATCTCCACGTGCGGCCCGGCGAGCCCCATCTGCTCAGGACTCAGGTGTCCTCTGGTTCGTCGGGCCTGCAGGCTGGGTGGTGTGCTTAGGGTGAAGGGAGTGGATTGGGGGAACCCTTGGCCGGCGGTGACGGCCACGACGTCGACGATGCAGCGGCGCGTTTTCCCTCTTCTGGGCGACACCGAGGTACATCCCTTTCCCTCCCCCATGTGTCCCTAGTGAAAGCTTGAAATCCTCCATTTGGGCGGCAGTAGCGCTCCGGCATCGTCACCTTCTCGAAGGCGCCGCCTTTGGACAGCGGGGTGGCAGGCTCGGCTCTTGTGCTGAAGTTTGGCCGCCATGGCGGCCGGTGTTCTTCATGGGGCAACACTCTAGTAGCAGGGGTGGATGCCATTTTTTCCCCGCCTCTTCTTTGCCTCTAGTTCGACAACCTGGGTCTTATGCTGCAATTTGTGCCAACGGCGAGTGGTGCCTGTGTGTGGTGGCTCTGCGAGGTGTGGCACTCATTCCTGTCTTCATCCCTTTAGGCCACCGGATGTGCCATGTCCACACGTGCTCGAGTAGAGCATCTCCGCCTTCCGATGGCGCGGCGCCCTACGAGCTAGGGCGAGAGGATAGGGTGTGCCCTCTTCGGAGGCAGAACTAGAGGGCGTGCCAGCCATGTGTGTTCTCAGGGTCTTGACAACAAACGGGCTTCCTCCAGTGTTGGATCACCCTCCATGGTTTCCCTCTTCTTCGGCACGTTTGCGGCAGCGGCGGATTAGTTGTTTCTTGTGATTATCTGCTTCTTTCTAAACATGCCATGTTCATTGAGTGTGTTCGTGCTCGAGAATCAAGTTACGATTTCCAGTCGAGGTGGATCCTGGGCTCGAGAAGTACGGGGTCTTTTCCAGCCGATGTTCCCCAACGTCATTGTCACCGCCTCTAGCTTCGCATTCTTGAGGTCCATGAAAGGAGCCTTCTGCAAATGTGCTTTTCAGTTCGTGGTTTACTTCTCTTCTCTGGCAGCGGTGAAGGCTGATGGCGAGATGGCCGTCGCTCAGGGACCTCTAGGGGCTTCTCTGTATTTTTATTTTCCTTGGTTGTTTGTGCAGTGTTCTAGCACATGTATGTGTGGATCCTAATGATGCAGAGGCCGAGGGTCAAGCCTCCTTTCTGAAAAAAATACATGTGTCTTTCTAGGTTGTTTGTTAGTCTGTATATAATTTCCATTACTCTCTTTGTTGAAAAAACACACTCCTCAAGGATAGACAACCATCAAACACCCATCGAAAACCTACCATCTCATTAATGCTCTTCCCAGTCACTCGGCTCTTTCTCGCCACAATGAGTCTTTGGGGAGGTGAAATGGTGGTTGTGGACTTGCGGTGGTAAATTCACTAAGGATTCTATCTTTTCCTTCTTTAGAGAATTCTTTATTTGACCCTGAATAAAAATGTGGTTTCCTATTTGGCCCTGAAAAAATAAAATCCTCCCTATTTGACACATGGTCGAAGTTTTGTTCCTAATATGAAATTCCATCAATTTTGGTTACTAATGGTGTTAACTCAGACAAGAAAAATACAATTTTCCCCCTGGTATAATATCTATGACCTAGGCATGTCAATGGTGCAACAAATGACGCCACAAGGCCCGTTTAGTTAGATTTACTTAACTCGATAGTTCATTTTCCCACTAAAAGAGCTTTATTGAACTATTAGACCGATAAGTGGGGACCCGGTTTACATCCCCACTATGACCAAACAAGGAATAAACTTGTAGGAGTTCATGAATGGATCTTCGTGAGCATATTAGCATCAGCTGTCGTAGTCGCACTCAGATTGTAAGTTATGAATGGATAATACTGGACTTGGATATTTGTCTAGTAGCCTCTACCGGACCATTACAATCTGTCCATGCATGGCCTGACATTGTAATTCACGAACTCGCTGCGAGTCCACCCTCAAATCCTGCGTGATTCAGACACCCATCTGCCTCGTCATCCCCGACGAAGTCGCCAACCACGCACGTGTCCAAGGACACCAAGGCAGTCACTTAGTTCACCTCATCCTAGGTTGACTTGTTTGATATAACGATGGTGATCTCTTGTATTTAGAATTGGATTGTATTATGACCATGTAAGGATTGTGGTCATTTAGGTCTGAAGAAATAGTCATGTTGCTGCTTGAATGTTCGGTGTATGCCTGAATTTCACTTCATATTCTTTGCTTTAAACATGTTCATTTGATCTCTTCTTGGTCTTGAAACTGGTTCTGTACGTCTTTCCTTCTGTAAAATCAGAAACTTCCCGTCTTTGTTCCGATCCTTGTCAGTCTCAGTCTGTAGGTACATATTTAAAAAAAGTTAGATGTGTCCGCAGATACAGCCATTGAATTTACATCTCAAATTTGATATCTGCAGATACATAACGGCAGGGGTTGTTATGATACTAGCTGCTGATCTTTGGCACGATTGAACAAAAACATCTTGGTACCAAACTTATCGTACACTTTCATGTTTTGTGCAGATCTCAGTTTCCAGAAGGATCCTCCTGACGCACGAGGCCCTGGAGCTTCCACCATTAATGGCTACAAAGATGTGTCCTCGGTCGTCATGTAGGTGTTAAGCCTTTTGTTAGTCTGTAATGGTGGCCCTGTGTTGGCCATTATCGCTAGATTTAGTTTCTTGCATTTCATCCTGTTCTGGTTGCGTTGGTTGATGAGTGCAACTCACGAAAACAGTTTCCAATTGGTCGAAGTCTTAAAATGCGTCATGATTGGTCAGAACATTGCCGTCTTTCCATTATCGCAAAATAGAAATTGGGTGAGGACATGGCTATGTACAATGAAAATTGAGTCTATGTGCCTTGTTTGACTGCCAGAGTATGCCACCCTTTTTGAATCTGTAAGTATTCAGTTTGTGTTGCACTCCGGTGTAGTTCAGAATGACTGTTGTTCCACCAAAACTAATAACCATGTAACTGATGGTGACAATACAATAGTTACCACACGATGTTTGTATCATCAATGCAAGCTCACTTGGGGTTTGATTCTCTTATCTGGTTGTTCTCATGTTGTGGAAATGCAGTTTATTTCTTCTCTCATCTTCCAGTTGGTAGATTCCATTTTATTAAGAATCTCTAACAGGTAGTGGATAGAGTGCATCAAGGACTAAGTTGATTTCCCTTCATTGTTTTCACTATTCTTCATAGCCTATTGTAAGTTTGATCATCAGAGACTGATGTCGAATACCATGCATTCCACAACTGTCTGAAATCTGTAGCCCTCCTTAGTCTCAGCGGTCATATGTATAATGTCTGTTGGCCTCGCACCACCAAACTCCTCGTTGACAAAGAGATTTGGCAAGGATATTGCTGAAAAGAATCTTGCGCGTCACCGGGTCAAAGAATTTCGGCCAGCCAGAGCCGGAGAATCGGCTGAAGCTAATTATCATTTTTCCCACAAAAGCGAATAATAGAAATTGCGTAAAGGTATTCACCAATATATTTCAACTAAGGACAACTTGGAACAAATTTATTGTACCTTGCCATGTTTTGTGCAGTTTTCAAATTCTAGAACCATCACGATGACAGGGCAGCAACTTCCACCATTGGCTCCTGAGAGTGTGCATCTAAAGTTCATATATGGGCAGGCAACTAGTAGAATTGCCCGCGCAGATGGGCAGGCAATGTCTATTATGTACACTTTTTTAGGAAAACATATATAATCCATCTCCAATTTTTCAAGGAATTCTTTTACTCGCCTTTAATTGGATATTATTTTTGTTGGTTCATGATTCAGAGTATTGGAATTAAAATATGGCAAGTTGGCAATAAAATCGATTGAGCTCCCAGCCTATACTTGTTATAAATCGTTGTCCAAAAATATGCATGCAATCAAAGTCATCAATCGTTGATTCACATATTTTAAAAAGAAATTAGTCACATGAAAATAGTATCTGAACTTTCATCAATCGTCATCATTTCTTAAATTTTAACTAGCATATTTACATAAAGATGAACAACCGAAGTTGTACATGGATGACTAGGTCTGTGCCTACCATGGCTACTACTACAGAATATACCTATTAGCACCGCGTGTCGCACACTTAAGGCATCAGAAATGTGTGCAAGAAACATTGCACACTGTTGTTTAGAAACGCTTGTGTGTGGCATATGATCGATAGACAAAATATGTACTTGTTCACCATTTGCAATGTGGTCATTCGCATAAAAATTGATGATAGATAGACCACTGTGCAAATATATCGACCCAATAGACCCATTTCAAGGATGGTATATATTTCGCAGAATGACCCACACCGCACCGCTGACCAGATCGTGCACCACCACCACCATTTCTCTCTATATCTCTCTCTCCTCAGGGCGAGCTTCTTGAGGTCAGGGAGGTGGCCTCCTCGGCGAGCCACTTGAGATCCTATAACGGTGTGATCAGTAGCTTGTTGTCTCTCAATAGGCTGAAGGACTCTCTAGACGACGGTGCCGATGAAGTGACATAGGTGAGCCTCCTTCCTCTACAGGTGGTCCATGGTGTCCAACATAACCCATTATCCTCTCCGCTCTCTACACAGGAAGCTAAGGACTCCAACTCCACTGGTGGGTGTGGCCCAAACGAACACGAGCTCGCCGTGAGCAATGGTGGAGGCGAGCCGCGCTGCTTTTTTTTTTGGTTTGGCATACACGTCAGACATGGGTACCGACGATACCTCATTACGGCCACAAGTGCCCCAGCCATTGTGGTGTACGTTTTTGCATGTTTCTAATGTACCAAACTATAATAGTGGTCATGCATTTACGGAAAAATATTTATTAAAGCATCTCATCAGTTACATGCTCATAGCTACAGTACACATATGTGCCATATAAAGTTTCCTATCCGACACTATATACAACAGACACGAGTCACTGTGCATTTATCGAAGGAAATGTTGCAGCTCATTTTTCCTGATAGTAATGATGCTTACCTTATCTGCGGAAGAAATATTATGATAATTATCTATTTGTTGGCTCATCCGAGAAATTTAGTCTTAAGATTTGTTGGTCTTGTCTCTTGAAGGTGATCATAGGGATAGGCTATGAGTGTGTGTTTATATGGGCGAGTGTTCGTGCAAGTATGTAAACGTCTGCCTTTGTACTGTGTTTCTCAGAGAAGAAAATATAATAGAGTCTCCATCCGTGATATCTTCGTAGTTGTATAAGGGTGTTTGATCAGTAATTCAAAAGGAAAATCTACATTGGGAAGTGGTATGCATATGAGGTGATCGGCTTCTCCCCTCCCTGGCGTCGCCCCTCGGTGGCGACCCGGGGGCAAAACCCTAGCGTCGTGCACCACCTCCCCCTCCCCATCCCCCTTCTCGCCGCTACCTGAGGGGTCGCCGGCTGGGCCGTGCGACCACCGAGGAAGGTGGCGGTGCGGCTCCTCTCCGCCCCATGGTTCGTGTAGGGCGTTGGATCTGGGGCGGCGTCCCTAGCGGCGAGGGCGGCGCGTGCATGGCAGTAGGCGGCGGTCACCCGCACACGGAGACGCATCCTTGGTTGCACGGGCAACGAGGAGGCGGTGGTCGGGGGCTCGGTGCGGGAGCCGACTCTGCCGGTTCCCTGCGCCGGATCTAGAGAGGGCGGCATCTCCGCGCGCGGCCCGGCGAGCCCCATCTGCTCAGGACTCAGGCGTCCTCTGGTTCGTCGGGCCTACAGGCTGGGTGGTGTGCTTAGGGTCAAGGGAGCGGACTGGGGGAAACCCTTGGCCGGCGGTGACGGCCACGACGTCGACGACGCAGCGGGCGCATTTTCCCTCTTCTGGGCGACACCGAGGTACATCCCTTTCCCTCCCCCATGTGTCCCCGATGAAAGTTTGAAATCCTCCATTTGGGCGGCGGTAGCGCTCCGGCGTTGTCACCTTCTTGATGGCGCCGCCTTTGGACAGCAGGGTGGCAGGCTCGGCTCTTGTGCTGAAGTTTGGCCGCCATGGCAGCCGGTGTTCCTCATGGGGCAACACTCTAGTGGCAGGGGTGGATGCCATTTTTTCCCGGCCTCTTCTTTGCCTCTAGTTCGACAACCTGGGTCTTATGCTGCAATTTGTGCCAACAGCGAGTGGTGCCTGTGTATGGTGGCTCTGCGAGGTGAGGCACTCATTCCTGTCTTCATCCCTTTAGGCCACCGGATGTGCCATGTCCACACGTGCTCAGGTAGAGCATCTCCGCCTTCCGACGGCGCGGCGCCCTACGAGCTAGGGCGAGAGGGTAGGGTGTGCCCTCTTCGGAGGCAGAACTAGAGGGTGTGCCAGCCGTGTGTGTTCTCGGGGTCTTGACGACAAACGGGCTTCCTCCGGTGTTGGATCACCCTCCATGGTTTCCCTCCTCTTCGACACGTTCGCGGCAGCGGCGGATTAGTTGTTTCTTGTGTGTCTTGTATCTTGAGCTGTTGTGTTGCTCTGTTCTTTCTCTGTTTTGTGTTGCTTTCTTGGCATATCGGTCCGTAAGGGCTTCATTGATTTAATGCCGGGCCTTGGCCTTTTTTTCTAAAAAGAAGGTGGTATGCATATACACCAAAAGCCAGTGCGACAAACATTCACTTGTTCCTGCATGGAGAAATATGACTGGACACATGTTATAAAGAGACAACCATGTGTAAATGTGAAACCATGGATCTACAGAACATGATTTGGTTAAAAACAAGAGCTAGGTTCATTTATTTGAGATCCATTGGTGGTTGAGGGTGTGAGACCATATACACTATAGTTAATGTAGTGCAACTGATGTCACAAACATCTAAAGAGTGCAGCCCATTTTGTATCCATTCTAACTTCTGACCACCCATACCAGATATCTGCTGACCGGTGACATCAGACCATCCAAAGGGTGCAGCCCACATTGTCGCCATTCTAACTTTTGACTAGCCATAGCCGATATCTGCTGACCGGTGACATCTGATAGTCCAAAGGATGCAACCCACTTTGGATCCATTCTAACTTTTGGCCACCCATATTGGATATCTGCTGACCAATGACATCAGACCATTCAAACGGCACCGCCCATTGTGTACCAAATCTAGTTTCCAGCCATCCATACCAAATTTCACTATTCACAATTTAGGAGACCATGTTAGACTCCTTGGCCATGATCAACTAGTACGTAAAGTAGAGTACTCTATTATGTTTGAGATCCATTGGTGGTTGAGGGGCGTAGACTTATGGACCTCACGTAGGAAATCACCTCTGAAAGTAATGTTCTTTAATTCTAAAATTTGAGGGTCACACTGAACACTGACTCTATGTCCATTGTTTCAACGATATTACAACTCTTTAGGAGAATGTGATTATAACTTTGATCTCGCCACTACATTGTGTTCACATCCATGCGACATGACTTTGTCATTTTGATTTGTGCCGCCGGTGACTGCGACAGCACCAAAGAGTTGTGGTTTCAAGTGCACTGATCACTTTGAAACATCCTTTTTTTTTTGCACAAATACAAATAGAATAATCTTGCAATACAAAAAAGTTTTGCGGTTAGCTGACCCCACAACATACATGTAGAATCGCCGCTGAGTGCAGCTCCTCCGAAAAATGGTGTTATAATTATGGTTTTGTTTTTACGTTGTCGTCGCATCCATGTGATGTGTTATGTCATTACGCTTTGTCGTTTTGGAATTCGATGCCTTCTATAAACAAATATAAATACAAGTGTACACATAGATTTTCTCCACTACTTTAGGTGAAACATATCATTTCCGTACATACATGTGTGCTTGGTTTGTATTATTTGAAACATATTATGTAGCTAGTACTTTCGTGGTTATTGAACAATCTACATTTGGTGGTAACTCTTTTTTTGGGAGAGGGGGGGGGGGTGATTCAATTATTGTTGTGTCAGATTCTATCCCACCATGTGTGTCACCTTATAGGATGCATGGACCACACCTGCCCACTTTGTGCTATTATCTCTTTTGCATTTTTAAATAGCAATGTATTAATTTTTTTATATTATATAAACATGACTGTGTGAAACAGAAGAAACGTTGTTGAGCTATAAATAGCCACCAATGCCCAATTGCCACATTCACGCATACAGAAAAATAGAAGCAAATAGAGCTCTAGGTTTGAGAAACCCCATGGCAGAAAGAGCAGAAGGAAGGCCCTCAGATGCGCTCAGCGTGATGGTCATTGATGAAGATGAGTTCCATGCCAACTCTGCAAAATCCATGCTCTCTGAATTGAACTATTATGGTAAGGTTTTCTACATCCCATGAAAGAGGAACTATCTTCATGTTTATGAAAATATACATTTTCAACGTTTCATGGAAACCATTTCTTCTCATGTTTTGAGATGCCATTACATTCAGATAGTGAAGTTGATCTTGTTTTCCAGTGGCAGTCTATACAAGTCCCATAGAAGCGCTCGGTATTCTTGAAAAGAAAGCACATGATGTTGATTTTGTCATAGCAGCGGTGGACATGGAAGAGTTGAATGGCTTTCAGTTCCTGGAAGCAGCCAAAGATATGCATCGAAACCTTCAAGTGATCAGTATGTTCACTAATAATTGTCTCCAACTGCATGCACACGCATCTTCTTTTATGCGACATTGATAAGTCTTATTTTTTTAAAGCAGTGATGTCAGCAGATACAACAATGTACACAATGAAGAGATCTATTGAACTTGGTGCTCGTTTTTTGGCGAAGAAGCCTCTTGATGCTACTACCATTCACAATATGTGGCAACATCTTGATGTAAAAGTTCTTAGGCTGAACAGGATGAAGTATCTGTTTCAAGGTTGAAATTAACATCTTATGACAAAGTATTTATGCTTATAGTTTCTAGAAAATATCTTAACACTATAATCTAATGGTTCATTGAAAATCTATTTTAATGTACAATTTTTCACATGGCCAATCCAATCAGTCTTTGGAGTACAATACATCCATTTCAAAGTAGATTTCTTTTTATAGATTGGCACGAAACATAAGAGTAAGAGTAAAATATCGTTGCTTCTCTTCAATTATTTTCATGTCTATCTCTTTTTCTTCACCAAGGCAAATAATTACTATTTCCTTCCATGTTTTCAAGAACACACATTTTGTGTCAAACTTTAGCCATCAATTTGACCCCCCCCCCCCCCACAAATGTAGAAGGGCCATTACTTTTTGGCAAAAGTTTAAGAGGTTCAAAAGATAGGTGCTTTGAAATGGAATGAGTCTCTACCAATAAGGTGAGTTGGTGTCGCATGTTCATTGGTGAAGCCTCCCCTCGCCCATGGCATGCATTAACTCAATCAAATCAAATTAAATATTTTGCAATGCCTCTCTTGGTGGGTGTAAGATAATTGCATTAACTCAATCAAATTAAATTGGTCATTCTAGCTATACATCGGACATGGGCAAATCAAAAATCAAAGCAAATCTTTTACATTAACTCAATCAAATCAAATCAAATATTTTGCATTAACTCAGTCAAATCAAATCAAGTCACCTCCTACATTAGAATATGTTGGGTGTAAGGTATATGTCGGATATGAGTGTTGACTGTTGAGTCACTAGAATATGTATGCCTCCGTTTATGAACGTGCAATTAGCTATATGTAATAGTAGTACAAGTTAGAGACGTCTGTCTTAGTGCATGCTTTCCAGAACATTATATTAATTTTCTCAATGTGGTAGTAACCTGAATTGTGTCAAGTAAAATAAGTCTTGCCTTCCTTTGGATTGCACGAAAACATGAAACTGCAAATATTAAAGTATTATATTGTGCACACGCAGGTGTTGGAGATAAAGCGCAAGATGGAGAAGAAGTTGGAGAGTCTGTAGCACAGCAAAAGGATGGAACTAAAACGACCACTCATTTCAAATGGATACCTTTCCTGGAGAGCAAGTTTTTATATGCTCTTCAAATACTTGGAGCAAGTAACTACCCATCTTAGGCCCAAGCACTTTCACTTCAGGATTAGCCTTCTCGATTTAAAATCGATAATATGAAATTATACCTGTTAATTCATTTCAGATGCATCACCCAGCAAGATAAAGATAATCATGAACGTGGATACTGTTACGAGGAAACAAATTTCTGCGCATCTGCAGGTGTGTTCCCAGTACACATTTATTGAACTCTGGAGCATGTATGGAGTCATTTCAAATGAGCTAAGTCAAACATGTAATTTGACTGAAACAAGCCAAAGTGTCTTGTATTAGAAGAAATAATATAAAATGCTTTCGTTTATAAGTTAACAATACAGATGAACAGTGAACCCAAATTTTTGAATTGAACAACAAAACGAAAGGCCTGATATTATATAGTGTTTTCTAGTACCTAATTTATGAAGCTAAAGTTTTCATCTTTGAATGATTGTCTACTAATAATTGTGTATTTTATATTTTCAAGAAGAGAAAAGTATGTTTTTGGTCCCTCAAGTTCCCCAAAAGTATAGACTTAGTCCCTTAAGGTTTTTTGGTATACATTTGGTCCTTCAAGTCTCAAAACCAGATAAGTTTGGTCCAAAACTAGATTTTAAGCACATTGACTGGGTTTGACCAGGTTGACCAGGTTTGAATGATGACCAGTAAATTTAAAAGCATGTTGATTCTGACAAGCATGTTGGTTGTCACAAAATTTCAGATTTTTTGAATTTGTTTCCTATTTTTCTTGAATTTATTGTTCACCAGTCAAATCTGGTCAACGTGGCCAAACCCGATCAAACCCCAATCAACGTGCTCAAAATCTGGTTTTGGACCAAACTTATCCGGTTTTGAGACTTGCGGGACCAAATATATACCAAAAAAATCTTATGGGACCAAGTATATACTTTTAGAGAACTTGAGGGACCAAAAACATACTTTTCTCTTTCAAGAAACATCGAAAACGTATGGAAAGGGAACAAAACATGGCAATGTTTATGGATAGCTACGGGAATTGTGCCTCAAGTTCTAAATCCGTGAAGACTCGTCATACAATCCCTTACATGTCGGGCTATCATTCAGACGACGATGTCCAAAGAACAATGGTGAGCTAACAATGGAAAATTATTTATATATTATATTACTCAGGAAATAAAGTTAACACTTCAGTGATTAATTAGTCTTTCTAATTCATCTCAGATGCCAAGCTTGTTTGGAGACACTCAAGGCGCTGATGTATCTGCAGCAATGCGAAGAGCCTTACAACTTGGGGCTGCTTTTGACGAGTTCCAGTATTCCAATGGTCCTTCTAGTGACGAACCATGTGAAGTTATAGGACATATAACAGGAGAAGATGGCATCGTTGATGAAGCTAATGGCTCAAATTCATCTAGTCATGATCAAGTTGCTGCTCAAACATACAATTCAAGAGCTGCACAAGCAATCACATTCAGGAACAATTATCATGATGACCAAGTCTCCAACATAAGTAAGGTTCCAGTTGAGGGCCTTGTAGACTATCCAGATTCAGAGGATTCTGATTAAGTGGAGATACCTTGATTCAACTAGATATTATTGTTGCCTTATCTTTAAAAAAAACTAGATATTATTGAGTATGGACCTAAAATCTCACTAGACTCTATGGTGAGTTGAAGATTAACATGCAGAGCCGAGTCGGTAATATTAGGGGCCTAATCAAAGTGTCATTATTTTCTTTGAAAGATTTACCAGGACATTCCAAAAAGATTGAATCGTGAGTGCTCAAAACTAAGAAACAAGATAGCTTACTCTCCGATTTATACTAGATATACTAGTTCACTATCCTTGTAAATTAATCATGAGTCAGAACGACATCGTACCAGTTTGGACGAAAAAGACGATTAGGCGTCCCTCATGGACATCCAGGTCGCCGACGAACCCAGCTCCACCCGTAGGGTCAGTTGCGCGCTACCGCTTGGCTGCTTCGAGCGCGCCACCTCGATCTCTCTCTATATGGGAAAGTACCAGCCAAGGGCTCCATTCGCGTGTCGCCGCCCTCGGCCACCAGCAACGCCGAGCGCCTGCCGCCTGTTCCTATAGCTCACGATGTTGTCCGGCTATCATACCGGCTGCGGTGCACTCAACGGCCTTCTTTCCCACTGCTCACTCGGTCTGACATGGAGAGGCCCTGTCACTCGCCGAGTTGTCCAGGCAGGCCTGCTTCCAGATTCTAGGGCCCTTGCCTTTTATTTTTAGAGAATCCAGGGTCTTTGCCTGATCGTGACCGTGCCCAACGGCAGTACATAGAGGGTGCGGCGCACATAGCGAAGCACGAGGTTTACTGTAGTGCGTTTCAAGTTGTTTTGTAAACAGCAAACATATTTTGAAAACACAAAATTCTTTCAAGTTTGTCAATATTTATTGAAAACGCAAACACTTTTTGAAACTTCCAAAAAATATTTTTTGAAATAGCAAACAATTTTTAAAATTTTGAACATTCCTTTCCGAACATTTATTGAAACAGAAGAAAATCAGTAAAACAACCAGAAGGAAGAGAATAAACCTACCTGAACCAGACCGGAACCTTCTAGAAGGTTCCTAAAACCAGGAAACTTAGCGTGAATTGGGTCATCCCATGAGTGTGTTGCATGTGTGAAACTTCAACAATCTGCCACAAATAAGCGATGAATAGGAATTGACATGTGCAACCGCGTGGGCTCGCATGTGGCTGAATTGACGGGTTAGAAATTCGGAGCCCCACAGCTAAAAAACAAGGAAATTCGGGGGCCCTAAAAATTGAAGCCCTTGTGCCATCGCACAGGTCACACGCCCCTAGGCACACGCCTAGTAACATGGAATGGTGGCTAAAACAATATACATATATGGCATGGGGCTGACTGTATCTTACTTTATACAAATAGATGACTCGTTGTGACCATGGCGAAAAAACTAAACGCAGCCAAGAAGTGAGGCTAACTATATGAAACTAAATAAAAACATTGTTGGTCGGGTAACACGACATGGTCGAATCGTGGATCGAAGGGCCGAGTTTCGGCCTTTGGCTCCATCGAAATAACGACTCTCCGTGAGATTTTGATGCTTTGTGGCTTTATGGTTGTATTCCTGGCCAACTGATACACCATGGCATGCTAGGGAAAGCTGATGGTGCGCCCTACCTCCCAGGACGCGCCCCTTGCCTTGTGGCTCCCTCGTATGTCTTCTAGCCTCCTACTGAAAGCTTCCAAGGTCTCTTTTTGTTTAGAAAAAATCATCAAAATGTTTCATCATGTTTGGATTTCGTTTGGTGTGGATTTTCTGAAAAAACCAAAAACAAGCAGAAAATAGAAACTGACACTAGGCACTGAGTTAATAGGTTAGTTCCGAAAAATGATGTAAAATGGCATATAAAGCATACAAGATTGATAATATAATAGTACAAAACAACAGATACGTTGGAGACATGTTAAGAGTGCGTCCAAATACTAAAGAACGAGATCCTCTTATACATCTCTAGCTCGACAATTGCAAGAATCCATTTATCAAGTTCAGTGATCTACAAGGCCATGCAAGCTTTTATCTTACCACCAGTTTATACCTATTACTCTCAGTACCAACATATAATTCATGCAAACAACCAATTGTTATTCAACTCTCTAAACAACTGAATTTCTTACGATTGGGTTTCTATTTTTGTTGCTCGAGGACTATCAAGGTTTAAGCTTGGGGAGGTTGATGAGTGATATTTCTACGCTCATCACACTGTTGTTTGAACGGGATAAGCTTAGAAATTATGAGAAAATTGCTGCAATATTGTCACTATTGACTAATGAATGCGAGAGATCACAAAATCCTTTGTTTATTTTATTTCCACGGGAAAAGAGGCCATACATGAAGAAAATTTATCGTTTATAAGGAAACAAGCAAAATGGAGAAGAAAGGAAGGAAGTAGGAGACGCAACAATTGATACAGAGCAAAAGACGGCGTTTGGTACGAGCGAGAGTAGATTTCATCTTTGGTTTGTTAGTATTGATGACTTCGCAAAGTTGGTTTTGAGAGCCCAGGAATACGTTCCAAAATGTCCCGTCCGCTCAGTATTTTTGTTTTCAAGTTAGCGGTGTTAAAGAAAGACCGGCTCGCATTCAAAAACACGTTGGGCATGCACGATCGCCCGGCTTAGTGTGCGCATCGGTCGCATCCTGCTGGTCTGTTTCGTTCATTGTTAGGTGGATGTCAGGAGTTGCCACAGCCTATTTCCCTCACGTCATGTTGGTCGGATGCCTTGTTTTTAGTTGACTACCCGATATTTGGACTTTGTGATCTGCCCGGATGATTCCAAGTCACCTCGGTCGTTGAGAATAGGAGCCCTGGTTCCGATGGTTCAATTCATGTACCGTAGGGGGGAAGGGTGTGATCGTCCTCTATTGACCCAACTGTTGGGTTGCCCTGGCCGGCTAAAGAAGGACATGAGCAACGATCATTAAATCAGGATGGTTCCTGATACTGTTTGAATGCAAACGAAGGAGAGGGTATCTCGAGAGTTGCGCCATATTGCCATAGGAGTTGATACTACCAGAGGATTAGGTCTCTGTGTCATCACGAGCAAAAGGTATTCATTAAAAGAATGTCTACTATATGTGCCTCCCATAGATTGCTTAAATTTATGGTATTGTAGGCATGTTTTATGATCTCTGTCATTGGGTTGGTTGGGAGGGGAACATGGTTCTGATGGTTGAGGTCGGTTGCGGGGGGAGGGATTGCGGTCGGACTTTCTGTTCGGTCATTGGGTTGCCCTGCCTGGGCAGCGAAACACTTAGGCAACAATCTCCGTTGTCCGTCATTGCTAAATATACAGCGCCTACAAAGGTAATGCAAATATAATTACTTATAGGATATTCACAAGAAAATTCCTTCAAATGGTACACCTAATTTCCGAATTGTTGTTTTTCTGTCACATTTACCATATAAGGGAAGGTCGGAGCATCAAAAACAAATCTGCAAAGAAATCTATGAGAAATTATCGTCATTAAGGCAAATAGAAACACTTCACAAGTCTAATCATTAGCACATAGTTGATAAAAAATCCTTTAAATAGTTTGCTTAACTTCTAGGTTTCTGTTGGTCTCTGCACATTGGCACAAAGGGTCAACTAGTAAACATATAAGATTGTGAGGACCAAGGAACTGTGCACACAAGACTTGGATATTCAAACGCCATACTGAACCCTTGCACCAACACAACCTGAACTCCTAACCACCCTCAACCTAATCAATGTAGGTCTAAAGTTCATCTTCCACGATGTATTACTCTATATTCATATTTCCTAATTTGGACAACAACATTTCAACTCCGGCAAGCTCGCCATTGAAGGCTACGGTTTGTGTGATGGTGTACATGTATGGAAGTTTTACTCACAAACCACGTCATTTACCCTATCATGTGTCAGCACTCCTTCGGTCCATCACACGCACGCGCGTGCACACACACACACACACACACACACACACACAGACACACACACACACCTCAAACAAATGTGGATCCAATCGCATCCGGCCCCAGAATAAGGAAATATGTAACCCCTCCATAGAGTAGTTGCTCCACCTTCCTCCATCTCAGGCGATACGCACCCCGGTCGCATGAGACAGAACAAGGTTGGTGCAGTGTTGTCGTTATGCTCACATGGTTAAATTAATAAGTACCATCCAACCATGGAGCCTCTGTCCTTCACCTCAGCATTCATTAACACGCCTATGACATAATGCGATGGTCCCACCCATCTTGTCAGTTATAAACCATGACGTGTATTCAGTGTTGTATTTTCTCATTTGGCTCTCTCCGGAAGATAGGATGACACATATCCCGTGATACAGTGAATGACAAGATAATTTGGACCATTTGTCGCTGCTTTCGGTTCGCCCGCTCTCATATTGTGCCAACATTATTACTAAAGTGGCTTTTCTGGGTCCTTCGAGACCCTTCCGGTATTAAATACAAGTTCTTTTCTATAAGAACAACCAACATCCATCAAACACCCATCACTTTCTCTTTATCCCTTCCTTCGGCATTCTCTGTTTTCCTATCCCACCAAGTTAAGGTGAGAAGGCGTGAGAGAAGTGTCCCCTCTTGCGTTGCATGGAGAACTGAGCACCGTCGAGGAGGAGGTGGAGGAGCATGACTAGCGGCAGCTGCAGGTGAGCTAATCTGGTGAGCTCATGATTATTGTGTATCTTCTCCATTTGGCTGGTCTCACTCACTGACTCACTACATCCAACAACTCTACAGCTTCGGCGTAGGCAACCTTTTTGACATAATGTCGGAGAGGCTTAATGGCGAGGAAACGATGGAAACGACTCTGGCTAGGGGGCGGGGCCCTCCCAAATGATCTTCTCTGCTATCTTTTGTTGTTCCTGCCTTCCTGTGACTCTGTGCGGACGTGTGTTCTTGCTAAGCGCTGGAGCACACTTTGGAAGTCTGTGCCCGCCCTGCACATCGATGACCCCGACAACTATGCCGCCATAGTGGGTCCAGCAGATTTGTGAACGAGTTTCTTCACCTTCGCACAAGAGTAGGGAGCTTAGCGCAGCAACAGAAACTATTAATTTCCTCAACAGAATGCTTGATTAGGTAATGTAAGGTGGTTTTGACTAATTTAGGTAGTACCAAAGGCACAAATCTGAAGTGTGCATTTTTTACTGGACTAGGACAGTTTGACACCCTCCTCTATGGTTGTTTCTGTAAGCACTACCCAAAATGCTTCCTACCAAATTTAAGTTAAAATATTTGCTCAGTTTCATGTTCCGTTATTGTCCCATTACAAGAATTTCTCAGATTATGCCCTGATAGCTAGTTAGACTAAAACCGAAGAGTTCGTATGAATTCAAGCATTTTGATAGCCAGATCAACCAACAGAATTTCTCACAACATTCCCTGCATTCTTTCTGGTATGAGACTTTCATGTGCTGGTCA
The DNA here is from genome assembly GCF_003073215.2 of Triticum urartu. Taxonomy (NCBI): domain Eukaryota; kingdom Viridiplantae; phylum Streptophyta; class Magnoliopsida; order Poales; family Poaceae; genus Triticum; species Triticum urartu. Next base: position 551,785,820 of record NC_053027.1, on the reverse strand, counting down.
ATGTATCCTTTGTTGTTTATGCAGGGTTCGATTTCGATCTATATATGATCAGATCATCCTCGTTATTCAAACTTGAGGCCCTCGGATCTAGTGTCATGAAGTTGTTGTGTTTAGTCTACTAGTGTACTATTCATATGAAGTTATGAACTCTGATGTGATTTGTTGTGTTTCGTCTAATAGTGTCCTATTCAAATGAACTCTTATGTATTGTTGTGTAGCTTGTTGCTTGGATGCTGTCATAAATCATATCATGTTGAGGTTTGAAGTGTCGCGGTAGTCCTAGTGCACTTTTGCTCATCTCATGAACTTAGTGTCAGGCCTGTGTGGTAAGATGTTTTAGGCACCTGTCTAGTGTCGTTTCTAGATTGTGCTAAGTAATATGCAACATGTGATTGTCTGGTTCTTTCTAAACATGCCATGTTGATTGAGTGTGTTCATGCTCGAAAATACAAGTTACAATTTCCAGTGGAGGTGGATCTTGCGCTCGAGAAGTATGGGGGTCTTTTCCTGCCGATGTTCCACAACGTCATTGGCACGCCTGTAGCTGCGCACTCTCGAGGTCCATGAAAGGAGTCTGTGAAGGTGCTTTTTAGTTCATGGTTTGCTTCTCTTCTCTCGCAACGGTGAAGACTGATGGCGAGATGGTTGTCACTCAGGGACCCCTATGGGCTTCTCTGTATTTTTATTTTCCTTGATTGTTTGTGCAATGTTGTAGCACATGTATGTCTATAGGTTGTGTGCATCCTAATGATGCAGATGCCGAGGGTCAAGCCTCCTTTTTGAAAAAAATACATGTGTGTTTCTAGATTGTTTGTTAGTCTATATATAATCTCCATTACTTTCTTTCCTCTTGAAAAAGAACACTGCTCAAGGATAGACAACCATCAAACAGCCATCACATACCTACCATCTCATTAATGCTCTTCCCAGCCAGTCCACTCTTTCTCGCCACAACTCCCGTTGGGGAGGTAAAACAGTGGTTGTGGACTTGCAGTGATAAATTCATTAAGGTTTCACTCTTTTCCTTCTTTAGAGAATTCCTTATTTGACCCTGAATAAAAATGTGGTTTCATATTTGTCCTTAAAAAAATCTTCCATATTTGACACATGGTTGAAGTTTTGTTCCTAATACGAAATTCCGTCAATTTTGGTTATTAATGGTGTTGAGTGACGCAAGAAAATACAATTTCCCCCCTGTTACATCCCCACTATGACCAAATAAGGAATAGCCTATCATGAGTTCATGAATGTGTGCGACCTAGACGTAGACGAGCTCGCCGTCAGCAATGGTGGAGGCGAGCAGCGCTGCTTTTTTTTGGTTGGGCATGTACACGTCAGACGTGGGTGCCGACGATGACCCTACCTCATTACGGTGACAGGTGCCCCAGCCATTGTGATGTATGTTTTTGCATGATTCTAAACGTATCAAACTATATATATATTTATTAAAGCATCTCATCATTTATATATTCATAGCTGCAGTACACATTTGTGCCATAGTTTCCTATCCGACACTATAATATACAACAGACATGAGTCACAGTGCATTTATCGAATGAATTGTTTCAGCTCATTTTTTCTGACAGTGATGATGCTTACCTTATCTGTGAAAGAAATATTATGATAATTATAAATTTTTTGGCTCGTCGAAGAAATTTCGTCTTAAGATTTGCCGGTCTTGTCTCTCGGAAGTGCTCATAGAGATGGGCTATGAGTGTGTGCATTCATAAGGGCGAGTGTTCGTGCATGTGCATGTATGTGAATGTCTGCCTTTGTACTATGTTTCTCAAAGAAGAAGAAAACATAATAGTCTCCGTCTGTGGTATCTTTGAAGTTGTATGCATATTATAATGTACATTAGGAAGTGGTATGCATATACACCAAAAGCCAGTGTGACAAACATTCACTTGTTTAGGCTGCATGCATGAAAAAATATGACTGGACACACGTCATAAAGAGACCACCATGTGTAAATGTGAAACCATGAATCTACACAACCTGATTTGATTAAAAACAAGAGCTAGGTTCATTTATTTGAGACCATTAGTGGTTGAGGGGTGCGAGGAACATAAATATTATAGTTAATCTCATGCGTAAATGTGATATCATGAATCTACACAACCTGATTTGATTAAAAACAAGAGCTAGGTTCATTTATTTGAGACCATTAGTGGTTGAGGGGTGCGAGAACATAAACCTTATAGTTAATGCAGTGTAACTGATATCACAAACATTCAAAGAGTGCATCCCACTTTGTATCTAGTCTAACTTTTGACCATCCATATCGGATATCTGCTGACCATTGACATCAGACCAAACAAAGGATGCATCCCACTTTGTAATCATTCTAACTTTTGACCATCCATACCAGATATCGGCTGACCGATGACATCTGATCGTCCAAAGGTTGCAACCCACTTTGTATCCATTCTAACTTCTAACCACCCATATCAGATATCTGAGGACCAATGACATCAGACCATCCAAATGGCGCCACACATTTTGTAAACGTTCTAGTTTCTAGCGGTCCATACAAAATTTCACTATTCACAATTTAGGAGACCATGTTAATTAGACTGCTTGGCTATGATCAACAAGTACTTAAAGTAGAGTACTCTATTGTGTTTGAAAATTTGTTTCTAGTGCAGACTTATGGACCTCACGGAGGAAATCACCACTGAAAGCAATGTTATTTAATTCTAAAATTTCAGGGTCACACGTAAACACTGACTCTAAGTTCATTGTTTAACAATATTACAACTCCTTAGGAGAATGCCATTATAACTTTGATCTCGCCATTACATTGTGTTCACATCCATGTGACATCACTTTGTCATTTTGATTAGTTCAGCCAGTGACAGTGCCAGCACCAAAAAGTTGTGGTTTCAAGTGCACTAATCACTTTGAAATGTCCTTTTGTTACACAAATACAAACATAACTAAACTTGCAATACAAAAAAAAGATTTTGCGGTCAGCTGACCCAACTTACATGTAGAATCGCCGCCGAGTGATGCTCCTCCGAAAAATGTGGTTATAATTGTGGTTTTGTTTTTACGTTGTCGTCGCATCCGTGCGATAATGTGTTATGTCAGTACACTTTGTCGTTTTCGAATTCGATGTCTACTATACGCAAATATAAATATACAAGTGTACAGATAGATTTTCTCTATTACTTTAGGTGTAACAGATCATATATGTGTGCTTGGTTTGTATATATTTCAAACATATTATGTAGCTAGTACTTTCGTGGTTATTGGACAATCTACATTTGGTGCTAACTCTTTTTTAGGGAGGGGGGGGGGGGTGATTATTTATTGTGTGTCTGGATTCTATCCACCATGTCTGTCTCACCATGTAGTATGTCTGGACCACACATGTCCCACTTTGTGCTATTACTTCTTTAAAAAAATAGTAATGTATTATGTTATATATATATATATATATATATATATATATATATATATATATATATATTATACATATGACTATGTGAAACGGAAGAAACCTTGTTGAGCTATAAATAGCCACCAATGCCCAGTTGCCACATTCACACATACGCAAAAATAGAAGCAAATAGAGCTCTAGTTTTGAGAAACCCCATGGCAGAAAGAGCAAGAGGACGGCCCTCAGATGCGCTTAGCGTGATGGTCATTGATGAAGATGAGTTCCATGCCAACTCTGCAAAATCCATGCTCTCTGAATTGAACTATTATGGTATGGTTTTCTACATCCCATGAAAGAGGAACTATATTCATCTTTATGAAAATATACACCTTTTCATGTTTCGTGGAAACCATTTATTCTCATGTTCTGAGATGTCGTTACATTCAGATAGTGAAGTTGATCTTCTCTTTCCAGTGGCAGTATATACAAGTCCCATAGAAGCACTTGGTATTCTTGAAAAGAAAGCACATGATGTTGATTTTGTCATGGCAGCAGTGGACATGGAAGAGTTGAATGGCTTTCAGTTCCTGGAAGCTGCCAAAGATATGCATAGAAACCTTCAAGTGATTAGTATGTTCACGAATTATTTGTCTCCAACTGCATGCACATGCATCTTATTTGACGTTGACAAGTCTTTTATTTTTTTAAGCAGTGATGTCAACAGAAACAACAATGTACACAATGAAGAGATCTATTCAACTTGGTGCTCTTTTTTTGGCGAAGAAGCCTCTTGATGCTAATACCATTCACAATATGTGGCAACATCTTGATGTAAAAGTTCTTAGGCTGAACAGGATGAAGTATCTATTTCAAGGTCAAAATTAACATCTTATGACCAAGTATTTATGTTTATAGTTTGTATGAAATAACTTAACACTATAATCTAATGGTTCATTAAAAATCTATTGACGTACAACTTTTCACTTGGCCAATCCAAATAATCTTTGGAGTACAATACATCTTTCAAAGTAGATTTCTTTTTATAGATTGGCACAAAAAGTAAGAGTAAAAGTAAAATATCATTGCTTCCCTTGAATTATTTCTCATGTCTATCTATTTTTCTTCACCAAGGAAAATAATTACTCTCTCCTTCCATGTTTACAAGAGCACACATCTTGTGTCAAACTTTAGCCATGAGTTTGAACCCCCCCCCCCCCCCCCCCGCCCCCCAAAAAAATGTAGAACGACCATTATTTTGGCAAAAGTTTAAGAGGTTCAAAAGATAGGTGCTTTGAAATGGAATGAATCTCTACTATTAAGGTGAGGTGGTCGTATGTTCATTGGTAAAGCCTCCCCTTGCTCACATCAAGCATTAATCCAATCAAATCAAATTAAATATTTTGCAGTGCCCCTCTTGGTGGGTGTTAGGTTTGCTTTAACTCAAACAAATCAAATCGGTCATTCTAGCTATATGTCGGACACGAGCAATAAAAGAAAATCAAAGCAAATCTTTTGCATTAATTGCATCAAATCAAATCAAATATTTTGCATTAACTCAGTCAAATCACTTCATGCATTAGAATATGATGGGTGTAAGGTATATGTCGCATACGATTGGTGTTTAATCACTAGAATATGTATGCCTCCATTGTAATGCACGGGAAATTAGCTATATGTAATAGTAGTAAAAGTTAGAGACGTCGGTTTTTGGTGCATGCTTTACAGAACATTATATTAATTTTCTCAATGTTGTAGTAACACGAATTGTGTCCAGTAAAATAAGTCTTGTCTTCCTTTGGATTGCACGAAAACATGAAACTGCAGATATTAAAGTATTATGTTGTGCACATGCAGGTGTTGGAGATAAAGCCCAACATGGAAAAGAAGTTGGAGAGTCCGTAGCACAGCAAAAGGATGGAACTAAAACGACCACTCAACTCAAATGGATACCTTTCCTAGAGAGCAAGTTTTTATATGCTCTTCAAATACTTGGAGCAAGTAACTACCCATCTTAGGCCCAAGCACTTTCACTTCGGGATTGGCCTTCTGGATTTAAAATTGATAATATGAAATTATATTTGTTAATTCATTTCAGATGCATCGCCCAGCAAGATAAAGATAATCATGAACGTGGACACTGTTACGACGAAACAAATTTCTGTGCATCTACAGGTGTGTTCCCAATATACATTTATTGAACTTTGGAGCATGTATGGAGTCATTTCAAATGAGCTAAGTCAAACATTTAATTTGACTGAAATAAGCCAAAGTGTCTTGTATTTGAAAAATTAATATAAAATGCTTTTGTTTGTAACTTAACAAAACAGACGAAGAGTGAAACAAAAAAATTGAATTGAACAACAAAACAAAAGGCCTGATATTATATAGTGTTTTCTAGTACCTAATTTATGAAGCTAAAGTTGTCATCTTTGAATGATTGTCTACTAACAATTGTGTATTTAATATTTTCAAGAAACATCAAAAACGCATGGAAAGGGAACAAAACATGGCAACGTTAATGGATAGCTACAGGAATTGTGCCTCAAGTTCTAAATCCGTGAAGACTCGCCATACAATCCCTTACACGCCCGGCTATCATTCAGAAGACATAGTCCAAAGAACAATGGTGGGCTAACAATGGAAAATTATTTATATATTATATTACTTAGAAAATAAAGTTAAAACTTGAGTGATATATTAGTCTTTCTAATTCATCTCAGATGCCAAGCTTGTTTGGAGACACTCAAGGCGTTGATGTATCTGCAGCAATGCGGAGAGCCTTACAACTTGGGGCAGCTTTTGACGAGTTCCAGTATTCCAATGGTCCTTCTAGTGACGAACCATGTGAAGTTATTGGACATATAACAGGAGAAGATGGCATCGTTGATGAAGCTAATGGCTCAAATTCATCTAGTCATGATCAAGTTGCTGCTCAAACATACAATTCAAGAGCTGCACATGCGATCACATTCAGGAATAATTATCATCATGACCAAGTCTCCAACATAAGTAAGGTTCCGGTTGAGGGCCTTGTAGACTATCCAGATTCCGAGGATTCTGATTAGGTGGAGGTACCTTAAATCAACTAGATATTGAGTATAGACTTAAACTCTCACTAGACTTTATGGTGAGTTGAAGATTACCATGTAGGGTCGGGCATATAATATTCAGGCCCTGTGGCAAACTCTGAAATGGGGCCTAATCAAAGTGCCATTGAAAGATTTACCATGACAGTCCATAAAGATTGAATCATGAGTGAGTTCTGGAAACTAAGAAATCAGATAGCTTACTCTCCGATTTAAATGTTTTAAATAGCGGGCTATGGAAAATAGTGGCGGGCCTCCAAATCAGCTATAGCGGAGGCGGAGCTATAACAGGCTATTTGTGAAGGCAACCATTTAGCGGCACCCTACTGAAAGGGTTATAACGGAGCTATAGCCGGCTATTTAAAACTATGTTTTATATTAAATATACTAGTTCACTATTCTTGTAAATTAATCATGAGTGAGAACGACATCGTACCAGTTTGTACGAAAAAGACGATTAGGCGTCCCTCATGGACATCCAGGTCGCCAACGAACCCAGCTCCACCTCGATCTCTCTCTATATGGGAAAGTACCAGCCAGGTCTCCATTCGCGTGTCGCCGCCCTCGGCCACAGCAACGGCGAGCTCATGTTCCTATAGCTCACGCTGTTGTCCGGCGAGAAAGTTCCCTTGTCCGGCTACCAAACCGGTGGCGGCACGCTCAACGGCCTTCTCCCCCGCTGCTCACTCGGTCTGACATGGAGATGCCCCATCACTCGTCGAGTTGTCCAGGCAGGCTTTCTTCCAGATTCTAGGGCCCTTGCCTTTTATTTTTACAGAATCCAGGGCCCTTGCCTGATCGTGGTCGTGCCCAACGGGAGTACATCGAGGGTGTGGCGCACATAGAAAAGCATGAGGCTTACTGTAGTGCGGTTCAAATTGTTTCGAAAACAGTGAACATATTTTGAAAACACGAAATTCTTTCAAGTTTTCAAAACGCGAACACTTGTTGAAATTTCCAACATTTTTTTGAAAAACCGAACAATTTTTTTAATTTCCAAACTTTCTTTCTGAACTTTTTCTTGAAGAAACCCAAACATTTTTTGAGACCAGGAACAATTTTTTAAAATGCAAACATTTTTCACTCTATGAACAAATTTTGAAAAAAAAAGAATTGTTTTGAGATTCTGAAGAGTTCCTTAGAACACAAACATTTTTTCAATTTGAGAACAATTTTTTAAGAACATGAAATTTTATGAAACAATTTGAAGGCATTGTGCCATCGCACAAGTCGCACGCCCCTAGGCCCAGGCCTGCTAGCATGGAATAGTGGCTAAAACAATAGGCATACATGCTATGGGGTTGATTGTATCTTTATACAACTCGTTACGACCATGGCGAAAAAACCAAATGCAGCCGAGAAATGAGGCTAACCATATGAAACTGTAACTAATAGTACATTGTTGGTCATGTAGCAGGACATGGTCGAATCGTGGGTCAACAAGCCGAGTTTCGGCCTTTGGCGCCATCGAAATAACAGCTCCTGGTGTGATCTGGACGCTCTGTGGCTTTATGGCTGCACTCCTGGCCTACTGATACACCACAAGTCCACAACATTCTAGGGAACACTAATGGTGCACGAAAAAACCAACTGAAAGGGAGGAGCTGGTGCGTGGGGCGGCGCTGCCGGCAAGGGCAGTAACCGGCCCTGCTGACAAGAGTGGCGTTGTCCCTAACACCACCAAGGGGAACTGACTGGATCATATCTTTGGTGTCGAACCTGCAGCCGGAGGGCCTTGCCACTCTTGGTTATATCCCAAGACGGGCACAAGTATCATGGCGTCTACCGGTCAAGAATGAGCTCGCGGCGACACCTCGCTCCGGCGAGCGGGTGCATGGGGTTTCTGTTTGATCATATCGCACAAAAATCATAGGTGTCCATGTGCGCTAATGCACTTGCTTTCCTGTCTATAAAGAGAAAAACACATGAGGCAAACCTTTTCACGACATAGTCTTGTGAGCTAGTGACGCATGTTTAATCTTGGTATGTAGACTGACAATGGTGGGTTATCAATCACAAGACGCCAGTTAAGATTATTTGTTTGAGAAATAGTTGAGATAGATTTTGTTCGTGGATAATACTGGACTTTGATATTTGTCTAGTAGCCTCTATAGGACCATTGCCATGCATGGCTCGCCATTGTAACTTGTGAACCTTGAGTCAGTTAAGCTAGTGCCTTACAACAAGAAGCCCGCCATCACCTCCCGCAAGATTTATACCGACTTCTAGCTCGTTCTTCCCGGCGAGCTCGCCAAGCATGAAACCCGCCATCACCTCCCGCAAGATTTTATTAATACATTGCCAACAATTTTTCTATACACATTTAACATTTTTCAAATGTTTGACTAAAAAATTTCAAATACTTGGTTAACATTTTTTCAAATGTTTTATTAACATTTTCTGAATACATGACCAACTTTTTTCGCATATGTTGTATATTTTGCGCATACATTTTTGTACACATGAGAAACATTTTCTTTATATAAAAAAAAGTGCAGCCCGGCGCATGTTGCTCCCGCTTGCGCATAGTCCGGGGAAGGGTCCCAACCACTTTGGGCCTATTATACGCAGCTTTTTCTTACATTTCTGCAAGAGGTTGTTTCCTGAAACATTTTCTTTATACAAATTAATATTTTTAATACATGGTCAACATTTTTCTATACATATTTTAACATTTTTAAATGCTTGATTAATTTTTTTCAAATACAACTTTGATAAAAAAATTAACACATGGTCAACATTTTTACTATACACATTTAAAAGGATTAATGCTTGATGAAATATTTTCAAATACTTGTTAATTATTTCTCAAATGCATGATTAAAAAAAATTAAATACATGATCAACTTTTTTCCCACACACTGTATTTTTTTCTATACATTTTCAGTATACACATTTAACATTTTTTAAATTCTTGGTTAACTTTTTTCAGATGTGTATTTTGCAATATATTTTGTTATTATATTTGGAAGTGTAAATGAGACTAGAAAACGAAAAATAAAACTAAAAATGAGGTGGTGGTCCCCGCGCACCTAGGCTGGCCCATTTAGTGAAGTGCCTGATGCGAGAGCCAGCTAGGTCTCACTATAAGTGGGACATAGCGCTGCCCGAGGACTATTCGGAAAGAAAAAAGCAAGCAAGAGGAAAAGAGGCCTCGAGAGAGACGAACAAATGCGCCGCCTCACGGCCATGTCCTCATCATCCTCCAACTCGTTGCTCCCTGCTCGTAGTAGCAGCGCCATTGCCATGGTGCAACATCTAACTGGTGTCCCGCCATAGAACATGGCGCACCCATCGCCGCCACCTTGTAGCAATGTGGTCGCTATCTCAACATCTTGTCATTAACATTTTAGCATGTAGTATACTCGTCGCCGTCCTCACAGCACCCACAGGCTGCTGTAGTGTCACGGGTGCACCTCCATCACCATCACAGCTCGCCACTATGCCAGTTTCAGCATGTCGCCATGTTGGTTCTAGCATGGCGCGACCACCATGGAGCTCACCGCCCTGCCGGTTCCAGCATGTCCCTCTGCCGGTTGTGTGGGGAAAGAGAAAGGAGAGGAAACGTGTGGATGGGAGGGGATAAGGGGATGAGAGGCACTCCACACGTGGGGCTAGCTAGATGCATGCACGCAGCTAGCCAACCGATACGATGTCTAGCCGGTAGGCCAATTTTAATCGTTCCCTATTTTCAAGTCCTTCATGTAAATTGTGCTTAATTTTAATATATGTGCCTATGCGCCCACCCCCATTGTCCCAAAAAAAATTGTTTCTTTCTATTTTGGATTTGGGTCCACGGTCATATTTCCGATAGATCAAAGCAAGCGAGAGAAGCACTCAGCCATTCATAAAAAGAGAGAAATAGTAACAGGTGAACGGTTGCTAGGGAACCAATCCCAAGGAATCCGCCCTCTCCTGTTAGATTCGTTTGCACAATTCTTGGCGCAGGATCTGAGCCACAGCAGATTTTGAAACTAGTTCTTTATTAGATAAAAGCCAGCAAACGTAGGACCATTCAAAATATTTTCAGCCACCGCACTGGCTAGATCCTGGGATCAAATACTAGTCTCTCTTTTTATTCTTTTTTTCACCAGATGGCAATTTTTCTAGAGAAAATTTAAAAAGGCGGTTTATAAAATTTTGGACTATGTCACATGGCAATTTAAAAAAATTTCCTTTTTTTGGTTGAAATGCCAAGTTTTGTTTTGTACATGGCATTTTTTATTCTTAAGGATAACATTCTTTGTTTCTTAAGAGATGGCATTTTTATTATTTAGAGATGACATTTTTTTGTTTATTAAGAGATGGCATTTTTGTTCGGTGTGGTGTGGTTATATTGTAGCTACAGAACTCTAGAGAGGCAAGTTGTTGAATGAACAGTATCTGAATCTCATCTCTCCTCCTCCTCTGGTTCCCCTTTTCTCCTCCCTATTCTTCCTGATCCCCTCTCAAATCCTTTTGTTGATCTGTGAGACTAGCCCAGGGCCTCACACTCCCACCACCTAGGAGGAGGAGCACGCATGTCTTCTTGTGGCGGCTGGAGGTGATACTCATGGATTCTTCCCGTCTGTCTTCCCCTTGTGGCTGCTCTCATTCACTGACTCACTGCGTCCCGCAACTCTGCAGCTTCGGCGCAGGCCACACGTTCGACGGAATGTCTGAGAAGCTCAACTACGAAGAAAACATCCAAACGGAAGCGGCTGGTGGCGAGGACCGCATCAGCGCCCTCCCGGACGAACTCCTCCAGTACGTGATGTCGTTCCTGCTTTCCCGCGACGCCGTGCGGACATGCGTGCTCGCTAGGCGCTGGCGCACGCTCTGGAAGTCCATGCCCGCCCTACGCATTGATGACCCCGACAGCTACCACGCTGCTACGGGCTCCAGCACGTTTGTCGACGAGCTGCTTCGTCTCCGTGACCCAACGCCTCTGAATGTATGTGACATCCGTTCTGGTTGTCAGGAGACTGCGAACACCAATTGGGCCAAGGAGGCATTCCGACACATGGAACCATGGCTCCTGTATGCTTTATCCTGTCAAGTTCCAGTGCTTCGGATTTGTTTTCCCTGGCGGGTAATCAACATGACTCTTGTCTCATCGCACTTGAAGAGGTTACATCTTTACCGCATGCGATTTGAGGGATGCTCTCTGGATTTTTCGAGCTGTCAGGTGCTAGAGGTGTTAGAGATGAAAGCTTGTCATATCCATGTGAATCTCTTGTCCCAGTCATTACGATTTCTTAAAATTCACAACACGAGTTTTGGTTTTGATCCCCGCACTCGTATTTCTGCCCCAAATCTCATTGGCTTCAGACTAGCTCCATTTTACGGTTTGGCTCCTTTGCTTGATAGCATGCCATCACTGGTAGCAGCATCTATTACACTTGGAGAAATGTGCGAGGAAATGTGTTACTGTGGAAATCTATCATGTGGGGGATGCGATGCTCAAGCCGGTAACAACGACTATCCTGTGGCTCTCCAAGGTTTGTCAGGTGCTACGAATTTGAAGTTGACAACAATATCTTATCCGATAAGGGTATGCTCCCACTTTTGCTAACTCCTATTGTTCTTTGCCATCCACTAGATCCCATGTAAGTTTGTATCCAGTTATCTATCAATAGAAGCTTATGGAACAAGCGTCTTGTGTGTGTTACATGTTTTCACTAATTCACATGCTTGAATCTTGATGTTTCTTGAGCATGTTTGCATGCACACCGCTACTTGATACTTTAGGCATATTTAATATTCAAACATGTAGGATTGAGATTAAAATACAGCTTGGATTATCAATCTTGGTGTCTGGTAACACTTAATTACTATGAAAAATAAGAACCACCAGAAAGTTTTCAAAGCATGTACTTATGTATCTCAAAAAGCATTGTGTACTTCTGAAGTTATATCTTGAATTTGTGTTTAACCCTCTTCATTTTATCCAGCTGTCTGTTTTGAGAATGGATTTGACATGGCGCCCCATGTTTAGGAAGCTAACAAAGTTGTTGCTCAATGAGTGGTGTGTGGCTGATGATTTCACTGGATTGATTTACTTTCTCCAGCACTCACCCATTCTAGAGACACTGATACTTCAGCTTGATTTGCAAACTTTTGAGGTATACATATTCTCCAAGTATGATAGCTTTTATCTTTGAAATTACCATTTACCTTTTGTTGCAAAATATATTGTTTGTTACAGGATTATCATTTGAACGAAATTGATGGAAGTTGTAACTCAAGGGAACAATCATTGCTATCACAACATCTCAAGGTAGTCAAAATTATATGTGGCACACGGGAAGATGTGATAGTTCACCGTATTTCAAAGATCCTATGTGCCCATGGAGTACCTTCTGAGCAAATTGAGATAGAATAGACCTTCTGTTTGATTGTAAGTAACCATTAGCATTTTTCACGATCATTAGCTTTCAGTAGTCAACCCAGAGTTGTATGCTATATCCCCGTGCACCACTTTAATATCCTTCTAGCCCACCATGACACCGTACCATACTTGGCAACCACAACGTTGCCCCTTATATGACGCCATTGAATATTGATGCTGCTTGTCATGACCATAGGTGCTTGGTAGCATGCCCATGGTGGCAACACGCAGGAGCAGGGAGCTTAGCAGTTAACAATGCAATAGAAATTATTAAGTTCCTGAACTGCATGCTTGACTAGCTAAGCTAGGTAGCCTGTTCTAATGTAGGCAGTACTGAAGGTAGAAAATCGTAAGTGTACATTATTTCTTTCCTTGTAATGGGACAGTTTGACAAGCTGCTCTATGGTTGTCTCGTGTAAGTGGTACCCAAAAATGCTGCCTACAAAACATAAGTTAAAACCTGTGCTCAGTTTCATGTAAATAGCATATCCGTCGAGCATTCTGATCGCTAGATCAACCAACTGAATTTCTCACAAATTATCCCTGCATGTATTCCAGTCTGAGAGTTTCATGTGCTCATTGTGTCCCTTGCTGTTTATGCAGGGTTCCATTTCTATTGGGTGGCGTTGTTTGGCTGGTCTACTTCGCCCTCCGTTCTTCGGTTTTCATGGATCTAGCTCCATCAAGTTGCTGCTTTTCGTCTACTAGCTAAGTGTCTCATTCCTATGAACTCGCTCATATGTAATTTGCTGGGTACTTTTTGCTCGGGTGCAGTAAGAACATGTTGAAGTGTCGCCGTAGTCCTAGTGCACTTCTGCTCATTTGCTGAACCGAGTGTGAGGCCTGAACCTATTTGCCTGCTGAAGGCCTATGTTTTGGTAAGATGTTTCAGGGACCTGTCTAGTGTTGTTTCAGGATTGTGCTAATTAATGTGTACGGTGTGATTGTCTGGCTTCTTTCTGAACTTACCGTGTTGGTTCAGTGTGTTCGTGCACGACAAGTTACACAAACTCTGCAACACACATAAATTGAACCGCAACATATAGACAGAGGATAGAAAAAACACATGAGTTTTGTAAACTCAGTTCCCGAAATGTTTGAAACTCTCAAGACGCAGAGCATCGGCGGCCGTAGAAGGTGAAGCGCGTAGTGTGTGGGGGAGGGACTGAAGAAGCATCGCTCTCATCATCCGTCAGCAAGCTGCTTGTGGAATGGAGTAAATTGTAATAACAACCATAATTGTGAACCCTAAATAAACATAGCACGACAATTTTTTTGGCAAAAGAAAAATCCGGTTTTCTGTTGACAATTTGCCGAAAGCACTGATCGGTTGATTAGCAGCACCTGACACTAAATCTGATGGGTGGCTCCCTCCATAAGTGATGATGTGGCATGAAAAAACTCACACCGTTTGACTCAATTTTTTATGTTTTTTTAGAAAGTTTGACTCAAATGTTAGGCTGGCTTAGGGCCCACCTGTCATCCTCTCTCCCCCCATCTTCCTCCTCAATAACCAGTGTGTTGGTTTGCTAGCCCAACATCATGGATGCGCAATTTTGGAGCAGCCCTGCTCTCTCCCCCGTCGTGCGGTGGTCAACGGGGCCACCCAACCTGAAACATGGTTGTGGCATGCCAGGCGGGATGGACCCGCAGCGCTCGTGGACGCAACCAGCAAGGAGGACATTTTCCCTCTCCCGCCTCTGGTTTGGGAGTTTTGTAGTTAAATACCACTTATGTTTTGGGGGGCTTGCGTGTACTTTCGCAAACCCAAGATGAAGCACGGCTTTGGGTGACGTAGAGTTTCTGCTCGGGAGCTCAAATGAGTTTGGGTGAACAGTAAAATTGAAACAAAATCGAAACATTGACAAAAATTTGAAGTGCTTGCAAAATATCATCATGAAATCACATTCCTAGAAGGCGTGGCAAAAAAAATTTGATACTCTAAAAATGCTACATTCAAAAGCATTTTGGAGCACTGAATTTTTTTTTTTTTGCTATTCCTTACAGGAATGTGATTCTAAGACGAATTTTTGCAAGCACTTGAAACTTTTGTCAATGTTTCTCCCAAAAAATTTGGATTTTTTTTTTATTTTACCGTTCACCGAGCTTTGGGCTAGAGCCTAAACCAAGGGGCAGAAAGGCACTTTCGGGCTTTGGGCTAGAGCCTAAACCAAGGGCCTGAGTCGATATTGTTGTAGATCGTTCTGGGTATTCTTGGGCTGAGTAACCCATGTCCTCTTCTCACGCGGCCCAGATTAGTATCTGATTGACGTGTGCTGTTGATTTGGTCATTTTCTACTCTTTTTATGTGCGTACTTCATTTTCTTACTTACCAATGAAAAGAGACACATCCCGCATATTCATGAAAAATGTTAATATAGCCAGATAGCCTTCCTACATCCATCTCTAACAAGAACAAATAATTACTAGTATCCAAACCGTTCTCGCACTAATACAATACTCTTAAGTTCTACTGCATACACTAACATATTAACTGAAAAGCCTGGCATTGTGAAACTACCACCGGAATGTGTCACTCGTTGCATCGTCTGCGCTGCAGAAATGAAAAGGGGAAACATAGTATCGATGTGGATAGGACGCAAACCTAACGATTAATTGGACTGGACATGGGCTCACTCGAGTGCTGATGACGTAGTCTGCAGTTGAGGGTCAATTGCATTGCATGCAACCTCGAGTCAAGCGCTACATCCATTGCAATTCAATTCACGAGTTCAACCGATCGTGTTGTACCACGTCCACCCAAGAGATCATGATCAGAATACTGTTCTATACTCCTCATTTCCTGCTTTACTGTCATCGGAAAGCCAGGAATATATGCCACATCTGAGTACCTCTGTTGCAAGAAAAACAAACAATATAAACCCCCTTTTTTTTGGTGGAATTGAGTTGTATTTATAGTACTAATGTTGGAATCCTCCTCAGAGTTTTTTTAGTGTTTATAGTGTGGTCTGATTGAAGTAATATCCAGCAAACTCGGAACCTATTTCAGTCCAAGAATGGTTGTGTGCATGCATCCTGTGAGGCACCCCTTTTCGAAAAGAAAAGAAAATCAGTCAAGGAGCCTCACTTGTTGAAACGCATTCACCTGTGTGGCATTGCATAAACATGACGCCGTGTATGTAAAAGATGGATTTTCGCAAATTGTTCACGTTAAACTGCAGATTTCGCAAGTACAATACTGGAATAACGTGAACTATCTTTCGTACCCATGAGGGCTCAGGCCATCACACCGCAACAAGAAAAGTCATGCAAATATATAACCCCCAAAGCGCTAGCTGCCACCACTAGCTACATAACCAAAAGTAGAACTAAACCATCCATGCCAGCTCTAATGGACCTATCTAGTACGTACACTACATACTACTGGTACTACTACTAGCTAGTTTTTGGCAAAGATGACTAGAGCTTCCACGACTGCATGCATGCACGCGCGCGCGCATCTCCGGCGCGATCACTGGGGCTGCTGCTTGCCGGACTTGGACGGCGCCGCGCCGGACGGTCCGCCGCCCTTCGCCAGCTGGGCCGCCGCCTTGGAGGAGGCCGCCATGTGCTGCTGCTTGCGCTTGACAACGGCGAGGAGCTGCTTGTTCTCCTGGTCCAGCAGCTGCGCTGTCCTCCGGAGCCGCTCGTTCGCCTGCATGATGCACAGGTTCTCCAGGTACAGCTCCGTGTTCGCCCGCTCCATCCTCCACTTCCAGCTAGCAACCTGCAGCACATTCACATCCATCCATGGTCAGTGTTCAAACCAAAACATACTCCAAATATATGTTTGCGCTTGATTTAAGAACAACTAGCACCTAGCAGCACTCAAGATTCAAGAAAGAAGGCAAGAAATGCACCAAGGAAAGGATTGAGAAATGCAGCGCCGCTTCTCCATACCGTGAAATGGCAGTACTTGGGCCTGGAAGGCACGGACAGACAATGGCACTGGTAGCAGAGAGGAAGAAGAAGGCTAGCTAGCTATAGCTCGAGTGAGGAAGAACTTGTGGTGCGGGGAGAGCACAGGCGAGGGTGCGAATTTATAGGCCCGCCCGAGCAAAGCAGCAGTGGATCGCAATGTGTACTCCAGTTACTACTCCAGTGTTCTCCTGCACAGCTTCAATGCAGACCGAGCTGCCTAGGGCTCTCAAGGATGTGTACAGTGTACATTCATGGTGGTAGTTAGCTGTCAACGTAAAAGTGTGATGATGGTGATGAATTGATGACGCACTTCTGGTTCTCCGTCCAAAGATACGCAATCATTCTTATTCTCGGCCGTGCCGCGCGCTTCTCCCGGCTGGCAGCATTTCCAACGCATTCATCCCAGTCTCTCTCCCTTCACAAACGGTCAAACTTGGAGCTTACACAGTGCACC